>NC_091746.1:44481464-44553964 GCF_043380555.1 Nothobranchius furzeri | reverse complement strand
GCAGGCCAAGACAGAGTCTCGGGGGCCTGCGTCTGCCGCACAGGAGGCGAGGCTGGAGTCTGGGGGGCCTGTGTCTGGGGCTGAGGAGGAGACGACGACGGGCTCTGGGAGGCTTGCGCCTGGCGAGGGAAGGGCCAGCAGTGACTGGAGGCGGAGCTGCTGCAGGGGGAGTCACTGACTTGACAGGAGGCGGCGACCGGAATGGAGGCGCTGAAGGCGCCAACTGGAATAAAGGAGTTGATTGGAGTGGAAGAGCTGGCTTGGGGCAAGGAGCCGACTTGAGGGGAGGCACCGGACCTGGAGGCGTTGACTTGGGGCGAGGCGCCAGACCTGGAGGCATCGACTTGGGGCGAGGCACCGGACTTGGAGGCTGAACAATACGTGCCCATAGGCTCCAATTATAAGTTTTTGTGCCAAAATGGGAAGTGGCCACCACCACCATTTTGATCATGTCACAGGTTCCGTCAAGCCCAGACAATTCCAAAAAAGGGAAAATAGGTGAAGCTGAGGGTGGGGCTGTAAGGCTGGGATCAAATGACGACACCCGTCGAATTGAAGCGATGTAGTTACAAGCTAACACAAAACTTACGCGGAGGTGGGAGCTAAGCTAACGGAGGTAGATACGTAGCTACAACCGGAGTTAAGAAGAGTGACAACAAAATTCACCCCCCTCAGAGTTGTCATGAGTGTAAACTAGAGCTATTAAACCTAAAACATGTTTTGGTACCAGGCTGTAAACATGTTTATTTCTGCTGTGAAATTGGTATTTTTAACATGGGAGTCAATGAGGATTTGCTCACTTCTGACACCAGCCCCCAGCGGATGAGGGTGGAACTGCAACTTTTGTTGCTTCCTGTTTTGCTTCATATCAGACCCGAATTATGGGGGCTTGGTGAAAACACATACAGGGCTTCCCTGGGGTGGGGGGGTGCCGGATCTCAGCAAATCAAATCGAACAATGGAGCAGAGCGACGCGCTTTTTGTTGCCTAATTGTTTTTCTTTCGTTGCACCTTTATGGCCGATATGATCAGCGTTCAGATGTCTCACCTTGACCAATTGTCTAATTAAAACAGGTAAAAATAAATATACCAAAAAAATTCTTATCTTAAGTTTACCTTCACATTAACACCTTTTAATGTTTTCATAGTATGATGTCATTTCCCATCACGTTTATAAATATCACTGCACGTTATACACCTTTGTTTATTTTAATATTGAGAGGCACAATTTCAAACTGTCAGTGTTTATTTTGGTAATTTCCAGTAATTATTGTTATATAAACAATTATGAAGGAACAAAGTAAAAGTGTTCTAGTCAAGCAAAATGCTATAAAATCCCTGATATTAAATGTTTTATTGTTTTTAGGGTTGTTTGGATACTAAATTTAACTGAACCACAAATGTGTATAACTGCACAGATATAGTAGAAAACAAAACCCGCTAAACAGGTTTCAAACTCCACTCTAAATAGTCAAATAGAATAGAACAAAATAATAATAATTGTGCAATATTTTGGTGTGGAGTAGAGCTGCATCCCTGGCATTACTTCCTCTGCTGTCTTGTGTTTGTTTGTTTGACAGCTCAGGCAGGCGGTCCGTCCAAAAAGAGGAAAGAAAAAAAAAACAACTTTTTTTCCCCAGTTCTGCTCTTCCTTTTGCACGTACATCAGTATGTTTATGTCTGTGTTGCTTCATGCAGTGTTTTTGTGCGTGTGTGCATGTGTGTGTGTGTGTGTGTGTGGGTGTTTGTGTGTGTGTGTGTGTGTGGGGGGGGGGTTCACTCAGAGAACTCTACTATAGGTGGATTCTGACTAATTTCATCTGCATCTTATGCTGGGTTTGTTTTTCATATTGTTTATCATTCCTGAGCTTTTCCCATTTCAGTTGTTTGTTCCTCACTAAACCCTCTCACGTTGGCGCTCTTATTTCTTCTAACCTTGACAAAAGTTCAGGCGAGAATTATGTGAAACACTCAGCATCATTCGTTGATCTTTTGGCTTCTCCACTGTGAAGAAGTAGTCACTCAACAGCTTGAAAACAAATCTTGGAAAACTTGATGCTGCATATTCATCCACTGACTCGTGCACACCAATGTGAGTGTGTGTATGTGAGATCACACATACCAGAACAGGAATAAAGACTGCTGTCACTCACTTCCCTGCAGGATCAGAATAGTTCCCAAACAGCGAACAAGGAAGTTGTCCTTGGCAATATGAGTGGAAAAAGGAAGGTAAGGGGAAAATGACCCCCAATTTCTTGATGAGTTGGCCCCTAATTTTTAAAGTTCACTTATTGCATTTTTTTAATTCACGAGTAGCATTGTTATGGGAACATGAGTGCATTCACGGCAGTTGCATCATTGTTAAAGTTAGATAATGCCTTTGAGGTGAGAGGACAAAGAGAAAACATTGCCATCTGTTCCCATAGTAACTAAACAAAGAGTCGAACCAACAAACAATTGATCCTCGTGTCATCAAGTCCATCTCTGATTTACAGGTTTGTTTGTGTCCAATTAATGACATTTCAGAAGATAATATCATATTCTGGTTAATGTCAGTAAACTTGTCTGCTCTAATTGATGACAAATGCCTTAAAAAGTAGAAAAGACAAACAAATAAAACCCAAACAACTAAATGTGACTGACATTAATGTATTAGGTGAAAATGAATACATTTGAATGTGGTGCAAAAGTTGATTTATGTCAGTAACACCACTTGGACTGAGAGACCATCTAAAGGCTCAGGAACCCTTTGCAGGTGTTCTGGATTCATCAGCTAATTAGAGTGTGACACTTTGAATATTAAGATCAAACGCCTTGTCTCTTATGGAAATTCAAAGCCCGGTTTTGTTCTTTGGACTTAATCTAAACAGCTCCTTCAAAACAAGTAGCACATTTTTGGGGCGAGCTAAGGGTAGAAAAAGGACAGAAAGAGCCAATGAAAGAGATAAACCGTAATAGAAATAAAATAAAAATGTCAACTGCAGTTTTGCATAATCCAGACTTTATAAAATGAGATATTCTTACCTCTTTATGCAAGAGTCCATAATCGATGACTTTTGCTTGGTATTAACGTTGATTTGTTCCCCAATTTAGCAGCATCTTTCACAAATCTAAACACGCTGAGATAGGTTTCACTTTTGCTTTGACCACAGAGAATCAATAACGGACACTAGGGGGCGCTAAAGGCAAGCAAAACTGCCAAGTGTGCCTTTAAAAACATGCAGCACTAGAGGAAATTTAAAAGGGTTTTACAAAAGTCTGAATCCCCCGAGGAGCATTGAGTCACGTTTGATGACTGTGTTGTTAATGGGGCTAACCGGCTGGTGAAACTAACAACAATTGACTTCTTTATGTTTTTTGAACACCAGAGCGCACCTGTCCCTTTACATCCCTCTAATTGCTCCCATCTCAACCTCTGCAGCTCTCTCACGCTCCTCCAGTTTGAACCATTCTGCTGTTTGCAGAGACGAGTCTTAACCAGCTAAATATGGTCGTTTTTCTGGGATCTTTCCTGCCACTGGAGAAACATACGTATGCACTATATGTCAAATTGACAATATTTGAACGTATCGTAGACTCTCTAATAAACACATCACTTGTCTTTCTGGTGTCATCAGCCATTCTGACATTTCCATGGCTGTTAACATGTTCGCCCCCATTTTCTCCCTGCGTTTAACTCTTTCCCACCCATTCTGTCTCACTCAGTTGCCCTTTCAGTCGGTATCACATTCCAGACGAGCTTGGCTTTTTTGGCCTGAATGACATCACAGACTTAAGGCCGTGACAGGCAGGACAGGAGGAATGCGGTGTGAGAGAGGGCTATAAAGCATAAAAGATAAAGGGAGGGAGGAAAAGAGAGGGGGAATAACTAGATGATGGAGAGAGTCTGTCTAGTGAGGAATGAGAATATGTGAAAAAGGAAAAAGCAGAGAGAGGGAGAAAGAATTCCATTCAGCGAGGCATGAATGGACTTCACACAGGACTCGCAAACCACCCCCCCCCCCCCACACACACACACACGCACGCACGCACACATAGACACACACACACACACACACACACACACACACTATCACCTAAAATCACCACAACCCTCCTCCCCATCAGCTTCTCTCTCTCTCTCTCTCTCTCTCTCTCTCTCTCTCTCTCTCTCTCTCTCTCTCTCTCTCTCTCTCTCTCTCTCTCTCTCTCTCTCTCTCTCTCTCTCTCTCTCTCTCTCTCTCTCTCTCTCTCTCTCTCTCTCTCTCTCTCTCTCTCTCTCTCTCTCTCTCTCTCTCTCTCTCTCTCTCTCTCTCTCTCTCTCTCTCTCTCTCTCTCTCTCTCTCTCTCTCTCTCTCTCTCTCTCTCTCTCTCTCTCTCTCTCTCTCTGTCTGTCTGTTTGCAGTCCTTTCAATAATCTCCTTTAGAGGCATTGGACAACATCATCCCTCCACAAACACGCACGCGCGCACTCACGCACACACGCACACACACACACACACACACACACACACACACACACACACACACACACACACACACACACACACACACACACACACACCAAGGGGTAGGTCCTTTTTTTCCACACAAGAAGTGGTTAGCACAAGTTCTTTGTGGAGAACAACTTGTCACAACAAGGAGCTTCCTTAGTTATCTAAACAAAACATCACACCTGCTTTACAATCACTCACACGCAGGATACCAAAAAGGAAATATGCTCGTGGATTGGAAACACTTTGATGTGTATTTCCCAATGTTATATGGTCTTCATTGTACACGTTAACACAATAAGCTATTGAAAACTTGAATCACTGGCTGTTAGATGGCTTTAAACTTGTCAATATGAGCTTTTCTCATCAAGTTTTCAGCTCCTCTGAAAGTAAAACAAAAAGATATGAGAACAACTTCTTTTGGCCTGATTCTTCACCCTCATTCATTCAGGCTTATAATCGAGCAGCCAGGACGTCGAAGGATCACTGAGGAAAACCATCTTCCCCAACCTTACATTCATTTTGTCCTTCAGGCTGTGATTTTAGGTGCTGATTAATATTTCACAGTTATTTGGGTATTTAGAATGGCCTGACCAACACTTCCTGTTGTCTGTGTTTCTAAGACAACAATAAAATGACAACACAAATCTATATAATTAATCTGGGGTCCTCTAACAGATCAGCACACTAGTTTAGGTCAGTTCACTGTCATGAAATTGAACAAAAATGTATCGTGTAAAAGGGTCTGCTAAATAAATAAAACATGTGGGACATTTCTGCATGACGTTTGCAGGTCCCCCCTGTGCACGGGCTTTAGATGGTTTTCTTAACTGGGAATTCTAAATTTGCCGATTGGGAGTGTGTGTGTGCATGCAAGGTTGTTCATCCTCATGTGGGTTCTGTGGTGTACCCAGGCTCCTGAGACCCCCCGTCCACATATTCAAACATTGGCTTATTGCACTAGAATATTTTATTTTCTTAAACTTACTTAGACTTTTTTATTATTTAGAAACATTTGATATTGAATTAAGTTAAAAATATCCTTTATTTATGTTTTTCTAGGAAACCTGTCAATATTTTTATTTTATTTTATTTTACATCACACCAGATACACATTCGGGTCTCAGGAGGATAAATCCGTCCCATTATTTGCTGAAGGTAGGTTCGCTGTGATTCTGAACAGGAACAAGTAGGTAATGAAAATGGATGGATAGAGTTTAAAGCAGTGCTACATTAAAAGGTTTCTGATGGGATAAGTCAACTTGAAACAATGCTGATCTATGTCTGTTCTCAAAAGACATGATAAAAACTTAAAAAAATACATAAATGACCCAAAAATAAGCTATTTGTTACCACCAAAACCAACACCATCACAACCTCAGAGAAAAAGTCTGTTCATGTTGACTATCAGCCCCCTAATTAACACATTAAAGCAACAAAACATTTTCCCATTTGGTTTTCCATTTTGGAGCCAACTTGTGCCAATTCACTCATAAAATGTAATCTGCAAATTATTGATGCCTCCTTTTACAGAGGTACCGCAGCTTTTTACAGGAGCTATGCACCGTGTGAGGACATGAGAGTGAATCAACAAAAACCTAATTACTTCATCAAGGCTAAGGCTCACATCCATTCATTTATTTAGTGTCTTCATTATAAACAACTTTGTTAGAAAGCACTTCATGTTATTAAATGGGGGGATAATGTTGCAGGGTGCAAAACGTACAACGTGCAGGAAAACTCACAGAAGATCTGTTGATCCTTCACATAAATAAATGTTAAAGGCAAGAATTGTGGGACTGTTGCTGGATGTGGGGTTTTCTACAACGGCTAAAGGTGTAAACACTAGATTTGTATCTCCACAAAAAAATATTCTTATTGGATTCCTCCGCAGAGGCACATGAAGGAAGAATCTGCTGTTCTGATGAGGGAAAGTTACAAATAAAAGGGGAAGATGGTCAGAGTGAGACAGCAAAACTAGAGTGAGTGAGAGAAAGGAAGACACTGACCAACAGATGGACTTCCAGTGAAAGTCATCAGATCAATAAGTCATTATCTCAGAACAGAGCCGCATTCATACTAAAAAACACGTCTGAGCAAAGACAAATTTAGGCACCGGCACACACGCCACATTGCATCCTAGACACATAGTCGGGGGGTTGAGATATCGAGTGGTTGGATGAACTTTTCTAAACCTCTGATGCACGGAAACAATTTCACTCCATTAAAACCAGCAGAGTAGTCTCAGCCAAACTAATTATGGGGATTTCAGTCAGATGCAAGTGGAGAGAAGAGAAGTAAATAGGAACCAGTGTGTGTGTGTGTGTGTGTGTGTGTGTGTGTGTGTGTGTGTGTGTGTGTGTATGTGTGTGCATCTGTTTAACCACACACAAGACTAGCACAAAACATCTTGAGTTTCCCAGTAAAAAATAAACGCCATCACTGTCCAAGAAATGAGGAATCAGCTCCAGCAGCAAGCACTTCTTCTACCCAAGGGTCAGCCTTTGTCTCGAATATGTGAAACCAACCGAAGTGGCAAATATTGCAATTCTCCTCTCACCCACTAGGTGCTGGCTCCAAAACATTTTTTACAGTCTGGTAGGCTGTGGAGGTAATTCAGCAGATAGAGTCGGGTTTGTCTGAGCAGGAACATATTAAAAACATTACTTGTTCATCAGCGCTACAAGGCTGTTTGTGTGTGCATGCATGGTATGAGGCATGGCTCTCAGCTCCTTCCCAAAGGGGAGGGCTAGCAGAGATGGGAGCTAAATGCCCAGATCTCCTCCTCCTCTCCTTGATGACATCATGCTACGGAGCGCAGCTTAAGGCAGGTGAGTGATAGTGTGTTGTTTTTGAGCTGACTCCCTGTTTGCACCAAGGCTGAAGTCAGCTTTTCCACTGCTTCCTAAACCTCTATCTCATCTCTCCTTTCTCCATAGTTCTCCATAGTAGACATTTTTATCACGTTTTCAAAAGCACATCCTCCTTTTGTTCTTTTAGCTTTTTCAGCTTCTGTTGCAGTTTGTGCATTTTCTGTAAAGCATATCTGCTCCTGCTGCACGTGAAATCTGCACCCTTCTTCATAGTTTTACTCTTTTATTATTCCCTTTATTCCAGAATCCATTTTCATTCTGTCTCTTACCTTTTTACATCCATTGTCCTTTTTATGACGTTTCCATTTCCTTACTTGCTAACTATAGTCAGACAGCTGTTCCATTCATTAAAAAAGCCAACAGCACCAATACACTGCATCATACTTTGCTTTTATTCATGCGAAACAAGGAGAAGATGAGGACGATGGACAGCACTCTTCACAGATAAAGAGCTCATCTTTTTACTTCAGTTTACGACTTGAAATATTAAATATTTGGTTTACAATAATGTTAAGTGGCCTGAGCCTGAGTTATGGTGCCACAGAGGCTTCTTTGTTTGTTTTCTTGTTCATGGTTTTGAATTACCAATCTTTATTTATAGACTAATACAACTAAGTGGTCTGGGTGAGTGAATTATGGTCCCGGCGTGAGCTGGGTTTTGAACTGGTTGGTATTTACATACTCTCACATTTGAAGGTCCATATTTGTAATGAACATGTATTTTCTTCTAATGGTCTGTGCAAAAAGAAAACACATAAAATACTAAAGTCATACCCTCTTTTAAATAAAATAATCCAGTTTAATGTGCTATAGTTAGATTTACATCAACATTTAATGACTCATATGCTCTGAGGTGGATTTAGCTATTTCTTTCCCTCTTGTGATCATTTAGAAATTAACTTTAATAACAGGTTAAACAAAAACCCAGCGTAAAGACTATTTTCCTACTAGAAAAAATACCCCAGAACCAGGATGTCCGTAACTGCTCATCTGTTTTGACATTTTCAAAATTACAGGCAGCTTGTTTTTTTTCTTCCTTTTTTTCTAAATTGGTCACAGGGTGCCCTTTTCTGCCGTTAACGGCTCCAAAAGGCCTCCTTGACACCTGCTTGGTATTTAAGTGATGAGTTCAGAGTGTTCTTTATAGATAAGAGTAATTTCTCATGACACCTTATCTCAGAGCAAGCTTGTGTACGAGGCCTTTGGGTCTGTTTAAAGTTTTTAAAACAAATTATTTGTTCTGTTGACATAAATTACACAACACGTCTCCCACATTACTCTAGAGGTTTGTTCATAGCTTTTAAAAATGGAAAACATAAACAACCCACTTAAATCGATGCAACCAAAGGCATTTTTACCATCAAGATCTATTCAGCCATCCAAAATGTAATGATAAAACAATATACTGTATCATCTCTTCACAGTTTAAAGGTCAGATTTGTTAAAAAAAAAAGATAACAATTCAAGGTTCAAGGCTGTCTTTATTAATCCCCAAGGGGGAAATTGAATTGCCTTGGACAAGTAAAAAAACAACAACAACATGCACACACACGCAACAAAACATTCACTGGACACTGCTATAGGCCACAACCATGATAGAAATATCAAATATACAATCATACATAATGCTCTTTGTAAAGACGCACTGCAGGAGGAATAAAAGTTCCTAAAGTGTTCAGTGGAACGGGGCATTGACATTCGCCCACTAAAAGAGCTCCTGAGATCCTTAAATTCTGGTGAAGGGGGTGATCCTCCAGAGACATACAGTGGTGTGAAAAATGATTTGCCCCCTTCCTGATTTCTTGTTCTTTTGCATGTTTGTCACACAAAATGTTTCTGGCCATCAAACACATTTAACCATTAGTCAAAGATAACAAGTAAACACAAAATGCAGTTTTGAAATGATGGTTTTCATTATTTAGGGAGAGAACAAAGTCCAAACCTACATTGCCCTGTGTGAAAAAGTAATTGCCCCCTGAACCTAATAACTGGTTGGGCCTCCCTTAGCAACAATGACTGCAATCAAGCATTTGAAATAACTTGCTACGAGTCTTTTACATCACTCTGGAGGAATTTTGGCCCACTCATCTTTGCAGAATTGTTGTAATTCAGCTTTATTTGTGGGGTTTCTAGCATGAACTGCCTTTTTAAGGTCATGCCATAGCATCTCAATAGGATTCAGGTCAGGACTTTGACTAGGCCACTCCAAAGTCTTCATTTTGTTGTTCTTCAGCCATTCAGAGGTATATAATAAAAACCATCATTTCAAAACTGCATTTTGTTTTGTTTACTCTTCATCCTTTTGTCGAGGATCATGTCAAAGGAGTCCAAGCTTTGCCCAACCACTGAGCCAGATTTCTTGATCATTTTGCATATTTGTTTATCCTGTTTTTGTCCTCAGCAGTGAGGCTCCTGTCCCAACACAACACAGCATAAAACAACACACTGGCCACAATCCCCTGATAAAACACATTCAAGAGCCTCCTACTTATATCAAAGAGTCTCCTACTTCATTCAAGAAAATCGCACATTGTGGAGTAAATTCAGTTTTTTTTTGCACATTTGCAAAAAGGCAGTTACATAAGTGGTCTAATAAAATAAAATAAAAACACATCAAGTTGCATCATATCTTAAAATAGCACAATAAAAAGCAAGTTGATAGCTGAATTTAAATACATTTTAATGAAAACTCATGATTTGTAGCTAATTTTAGCACAAAATGATGACGACAGGTGTACATTTAAAAAATGTGTTCCAAAAATAGTTCCCACAGACAGTCACGCCTTGGGAAGCCTTGAATTTGTCATTCTTCTGTAGAGATTGCTTACGCAAAGTTTAGACATTTAAAATCCAGCATTACTCCAGTTTGTCATTTTTTGACACAGGGGCTAGAGAACCACATGTTGCAAAATCTTTGCATAGAATGATGAATAATGTACAAATCCTAAAAGTTAAAATTAGAATGTGAATAAAAAAACATGTCATTTTACAACTAAATTGAAGACATATTTTTTTCCAGTGACATACAGTAACTTCAAAATAAATGCATAAATACACATATAACAGGTCCTAAAAATTAGGATATTGTGATAAAGTTCATTGTTTTCTGTAGTGTACTGATAAACATTAGACTTTCATATATATTAGATGCATTATACACAACTGAAGTAGTTCAAGCATTTTATTTTTTCTAATATTGATGATTTTGGCATACAGCTCATGAAAACCCAAAATTCCTATCTAAAAAAATTAGCATATCATGAAAAGGTTCTCTAAACGAGATATTAACCTAATAATCTGAATTAACTAAGGTAAGACTGCCGACCTGACTGCTGTGCAGAAGGCCATCATTGACACCCTCAAGCAAGAGGGTATGACACAGAAAGACATTTCTGAATGAATAGGCTGTTCTCAGAGCCCTATATTAAGGCACCTCAGTGGGAAGTCTGTGGGAAGGAAAAAGTGTGGCAGAAAACGCTGCACAATGAGAAGAGGTGATCGGACCCTGAGGAAGATTGTGGAGAAGGACCGATTCAAGACCTTGGGGGACCTGCGGAAGCAGTGGACTGAGTCTGGAGTAGAAACATCCAGAGCCACCGTGTACAGGCGTGTGCAAGAAATGGGCAACACGTGCCGCATTCCCCAGGCCAAGCCACTTTTGAACCAGAAACAGCACCAGAAGCGCCTGACCTGGGCTACAGAGAAGCAGCACTGGACTGTTGCTCAGTGGTCCAAAGTACTTTTGTCGGATGAAAGCAAATTTTGCATGTCATTCGGAAATCAAGGTGCCAGAGACTGGAGGAAGACTGAGCAGAGGGAAATGCCAAAATGCCTGAAGTCCAGTGTCAAGTACCCACAGTCAGTGATGGTCTGGGTTGCCATGTCAGCTGCTGGTGTTGGTCCACTGTGTTTTATCAAGGGCAGGGTCAATGCAGCTAGCTATCAGGAGATTTTGGAGCACTCCATGCTTCCATCTGCTGAAAAGCTTTATGGAGATGAAGATTTCATTTTTCAGCATGACCTGGCACCTGCTCACAGTGCCAAAACCACTGGTAAATGGTTTACTGACCATGGTATTACTGTGCTCAGTTGGCCTGCCAACTCTCCTGACCCTAACCCCATAGAGAATCTGTGGGATATTGTGAAGAGAAAGTTGAGAGACGCAAGACCCAACACTCTGGATGAGCTTAAGGCCGCTATCGAAGCATCCTGGGCCTCCATAAAACCTCAGCAGTGCCACAGGCTGATTGCCTCCATGCCACGCCGCATTGAAGCAGTCATTTCTGCAAAAGGATTCCCGACCAAGTATTGAGTGCAAAACTGAACATAATTATTTGAAGGTTGACTTTTTTTGTATTAAAAGCACTTTTCTTTTATTGGTCGGATGAAATATGCAAATTTTTTTAGATAGGAATTTTGGGTTTTCATGAGCTGTATGCCAAAATCATCAATATTAGAAACAATAAAAGGCTTGAACTACTTCAGCTGTGTGTAATGCATCTAATATATATGAAAGTCTATGTTTATCAGTACATTACAGACAATAATGAACTTTATCACAATATGCAAATTTTTGAGATGGACCTGTAAATGGTGTAAATTTTAGGACATCTTCAGGTGACTGTGAAACCCATCATACATCTGATTAAATAACATCAGACTAAAAAGGTCTGAAAAAAATGTCAGCAATAAAAGGTCTCATGAAAAAGTCTTTAAGGAAAAAAAAGGTCTCAGAAAAGTTAATTTGTCTGACAGTTTGTCCTGAGATATCCTAATCTGAAACATTTTATACTGAAACAAGTTTTCCTTAAATGTTTTAGTGTGACAAATGTTTTCCTGAGACTTTTTGTCTGAAGCTATTTAGTCAGACATCTGATGGGTTTTTGAATGAAACCTGATGCTCCTTTTTCTCTATTATCTGATGTCTGACACAAGGCTTGAGAATGTCCTAAAATGTTCGCTGTAATGATGAGTAAACTAAAATGTTGCTTTAGATTCCACAGAAAGGAATTCCGCCTCAGTGAAAAATCCTCCAACATGTCATCAAAACCAAGTGGAAGATTTTGCATAAATGTTTTCACCAACTGAATTATCATGAAACTCAATTTGCAATAACTGTTTTACCCTAATGTTTTTTTCTAAAATGAGGCAACTGCAGAAACTGATGTTGATTTTTTTCTAACTCCTTCTGTGCTTCTCTAGTGGAAAAGTGGGACCAATTTCCAACAACTTGTCAAACCAGGTCTCACATCTCAAATCTGAAATAAATAAGAAACAAGACAATTTCTTCTTTTCAGTAGCAACGTCCATGACATCATAGTTCACACAAGATCCAAAAGCTTAGTGGACAAATAAAAAAAAATTAAAATAACACATTTATCACAAAATTGTTAACTTTTCCACCTTATTGTTTTGTGTCACTTGCTTGTTGATGCTTCAGATGAGATGAATCTAATTCAACTCACATTTAAATAGCTTTTCTTTTAAACTGTTTATTCTTTTTGTGAAGACATGATGATTCAGTCTAGATGTGCAGAGCAGGTCTTAAGGGGGGATTACGATAGGAAAATAATGGCCGTGTGATAATTAATGGGATTAGCAGATCAGGCAGAAGATTACATTATAGCCATCTATATCACCACTGTAAGCAAGACTGATCCATAAAAAAACAGGAGGAAAAAGAAAAAGGATTCAATAACGAAGAAGAAGAAACTGACTCAAACCCTCACAGCTAGGTGTGATAAAGAAAACAAAACATAACCTAAATTCAAATGATTAGCATGATGGCACCTTTTGGGTACGGATCAATTTAAAATACCTTTTCTGAGCACTGAGCGTTCAGAGGTTTCTGTTCGGGCCACATTTATGTTTCCCTTGATCAGTCAGGACCTATTTTAAGATTTTTTTTTTTTTGTGTGTGTAAAACTTTCATCTTTGGTCAGCATTCATGTGTGGGTGCTTGAGTTAACATTTACCATCTGAAAACTGTTTTTGCTAAATGAATAACGGGAGGCTGTAGAAACAACATGATTAAATTTCTCAAAGGATATTTTGTACATCTGATCACTTGGGTAATACGTGCCAGTTTATTTAAAATTCAATAATAAAGCCCTTTGTCTTGTTTCTCCCAACCTTCCATCACACTGTTCTGCACACTGACAGACAGCCTTGATGTAACGCATCCACTGACTCACACTATTTAACTTAAATAAAATAATAATAAAGGCAGGGTTAGGGTTTCACATCTGGTGAAAACCCCGGGGGATCAAACTGGAGTTTGACTGAAGTGGAGCCCAGATCACTGTTTTGAGGTGGACCTGAGACGGTTTCTCTGCAGTGGACCTGAGCTTGACACCAGTCACACTTCAGCAAACGTCGCAGACCCTCAGTGGGAACAGCAAGGGGCTGAGAAAAACTAGCTCTTTAAGCCCAAGCAGTCAAAAAGCCCCCAGAGACTTAACAGACAGACAGCCTCAGTGTTCTTCACCCCAAATGGTGTCAGGAACTCCATCCCACCAACGTCCATGGTGTTTCGTCCAAATGCACCATCACTGAATTAAACTGAGGCGTTTTTTTCCCCTCATCTTCACACAAACACAGCCACATCCTGCAGGAAACGTCCTTCAGTATTTTAATCATGCAGACTGTCTATCATTTCAGCAGAGTTGTTTTTGCATGTAACTGAAGTGTTTCCATTTTGGAAACAACAATACTTCCCACTGTCCAAACTGGATGTGGAACATCTCGAGTTTCTTGGTTTGGTGTAGCTAAAACACTACGTGCTAGCATTAGGAGCCACCGAGACGGGCTGCACATCAATCACCCACCCACACAGTAGCACAGTGGACAAGGTCACGGACAGTCCCAGCCGAGACCACAGGTCAGCAGATCGCTTGTCATAACAACACAGTCTGCTGTTTGGCTTCACCCTGGATATTAGTGGTCAGATCCTGTTTGCTTTTTCAGTCTAAATTAAATGTAGGTTGGAGATGACGGGAAAAAAAAAAAAGAAAAATCAATGTATCTTGAAGTTTTCTGTCTTTTTATGGTAGAAGACTTCAAAAAAGCTTGAGAAATGGCTACTTTTTAATAGGCGTGACATCAAATTGAGTTTTAAAGAGTTTAAATAAACAAACCACACCGTCCAAATAGAGCGGGGGGAGAGATTTATGCTTTGATGTTAAAAGAAAATAATAAAAGAGCCTTTGGTCAAAATATAAGAGAATGTTTAGTCCTCATTACAGACTGCCTCGTAAAATGTGCATGGGAGCTACAAGAAAGAGGTGCATTAAGACAGCAGACATCTGTGATGATTCACTTTGAAATTCATTCATTGTGACATTAGTAATAATACACTTGTTCCTCATTATAAACACATTAGTGAGCTTCTGGCAGGTTGAGCGCTGGTGTGGGTCTGCTCTCCATTATGCCGAAACTGTTCCGAGTGCAGCTTGCTGTTGTTCTCGTGTCCATTTAAATGTTGAATATTCAAGAAAGGCTGCAGCTCTAAACACACTTTTGCAAAGCTTTAATCTTATTCAAATGCAGATTTTTTTCTTTTCTTTTTTTAAGCAGTTTTGAACATGGAAAACTGAGGGGAAAAACAAAATCAAAGCAAGATTCTGGAGCACATTAGCAAAATTGGCTGAAGGAAGGGGAAAGTATCATATTAAAAAACAAATGGGAAGTCTCATGTGTCATGCAGTGGCTCTCTGCATGCACTGCAATGTAATGTGATTTAAATTATCTTAGTTTTTCTTATTATTGTCTTAATTGACTTGCTCTGCGGCATTTTCTTGTAAACAAACAAAGTTGCAATCATCCTAAGCAAAAAAGAACGAGTAATTTAAACCCAAGAAAAAATGTTGAATACATTTTTGTCTTTGATAAAACACTGAAGCGGATCATTAAACAACTTAATTTCTTGCTTATGCTGATTCCTGTCCCTGACTCTTTTTATTTATATTTAGTAACTTCTCAAGTGAAAACTCATTTTTAGCTTTGGTTGGTAGGATGGAAAATGACACACTTTTTTACTGACATCCATGCAAAATGGTAATTGTTTGCTGTTTTTAAAGAAAAACTTGCAAAAGAACAAGTGCTATTTTTTGTGCAAAGAACATCGGGCTTTAGCTCTATGTGGATTCATTGCAGCACAGAAAACTGGTTAGCAGCGTGGCACAAACATACCACCAATGTCACCAATAAATGAGTCTTTCCATTCCATCTACAGACAAACAAAATCCCACTGACACGTGTGCAGATCTATTTAGACATTGTAGCACATGCTAAACCAGGAGCCTACACACACATCAACAAAAATGAAAACCTGAAACTGTGGTGAGCTCGTGCTCACAACTGTGCTGCTGTTGATTGTGCGGTCACTTTGAAGGGCAACTTCATCTGGCTGACGGAAATGTGTGTCAGAGTGTGCGAGGGAAGTGTGTATTTTTTCAGCATCAGGGGGTCAGTCACCTGGAGTGTTAGGGAATTTTCTATGAAAATATTCCTGTGTAATTGAAGAACTCTGGGTATAGACCTGATTGTGTGCACGTCTGTGTGCTTATTGATAGGTGCGTTCACGTTGTTGCAATAATTAGCAAATTTTAGTCTCAGAACCAACGCAGTGTGTGTGTGTGTGTGTGTGTGTGTGTGTGTGTGTGTGTGTGTGTGTGCGTGTGTGTGTGTGTGTGTGTGTGTGTCAGGTTGGAGTAAGGCCAAAGTGAATGGGGGCCTTGTTAGTGTTTAAAAATCCCTTCTTGGATCTGATGGGACATGTACAAGCATACAAGCATGCCGATACGATGTGTATGTATGCACGTCAGAGTGCATTTGCTGCAGAGACCTTGAAAAAAACCACATTATCATCCACAATTGACAATATATACATATATGTATATATAAATGTATTTCCCCAAAATATTTCAACTTTCATATATATGGCATGCTCTAAAAATTGTGTTTTGTCAGCAATACTGACCTGTAAGTCTCTGTAATTCCAGAGGATTGCTTTTACTGCACAGGCATGCAGAGTACCTTCCTAATTACTACAAATACATTCAAGTTTCTATAGAGTACCACAAAGCAGAGAGACGATTTAGCAACACAGATTCGCAGATTGTCTTGTTATTTCTGCTAACACATATTATTGCTAATGCTGCGACCCCATTCTTCCTTTGGCGCAAACCTCACTGCAAGCAGCAGTTTGACACAACCTGGATCAATAAATACTTGCCAGTGAATGAAAATATATATTTATTTATTAACCAAAGAATGTGTGTTTTGAAAAAAAAATGAGAATAGCACCTATGTAGGCAGCTCTGTGAAGCACATTCACTACATGATCTGGGGCCTCATTTATCAAGCTTGCTTACGCACAAAATGGGGTCAGAAAACTGTGTTAGCAACTTTCCACACAAACTTTGAGATTTATGAAAGAAAACTTAGCGGAAAAATGTGCGCAACTTTAAGTTGACTAAGAACCTTGCTTACGCACATTTTGGACATGGAGAGCACCTACAGTGCTGCTGCTGAGAAGGATAAAATTATGAAATCCTGCAGCATTATCACTTGTACTGCTTCGTTTTCACACAGAACAAGACCCCCCCACACACACACACATGCGCGCACACACCCACATGCGAGTGCACACACACACACACACACACACACGCGCGCACACACACACACACAGCCTGAATACGGAATGCAGAATATCAGCAGGGGGACAAGTTGAGACAGAATGTCATTCATCTGTGACAGTGAGTGTTCTGTCACTGTGACCCAATTGATCATGTGCCCTGGCTACTTGGACAAGGGAAATCTTCATTTGGCTGATTGGTTAGTGTGCGTGACTTTCACCTGGAAGTCTGGGGATCGAATCCCAGTTGGACCATTTCTTTATATCTGCCACAGATCTCTCTGAAGAATTCACAACATTGATGGCTTCAGCAACGCTGTGCCACTCCGTGGATTTTCTTTTATTTGTTTTGCAAAAGTGCTTCATTTCATTTCTCCACCTCACCCACGAGTACCTCAACTTCTGCTTGTGAAATAGCGCTTCCTTGATCTTGATCAATATGCTGCAACAAGCCGGCAAATGTAAATGCATGAGATCCACAAGGCAAATTGCATTGAACATTTATGGCAGTAAGTGGGCGTGGTGAGGGCGGGATGTGACTAAAAGCAGCTGAGAACCTCTCTTGTTAGTCCCTGATTCATGAAGCGGAGATTACGTGCAGCTGTGCGTACTCCATGTTTGATAGATCACAAACCGACTTGGCGTAAAAACATTTTTTTGCTGAGCTTAAGTACGGTTTTAGTAAGGATTCTACGCAATGTTTGATAAATGAAACCCCTGGTGAATAATAAAACACTCATCCATCTCCTAAACTGCAGGAAAGTGAAATAAGTTAAACTCATGTGGGTACATTGTAAAAGCTAAAGAAGCATTTTGGCTTAAAATGATCAGTGTAAAAGTGAAATGTGTGGTTGACTTAAAAAAATACAAACTTTTTAAAATTATTTTTCTGATTATAATCGATCACTCTGAGTTTTTAATGAAAATAGTCTCCTAAAACTATCTCCTTCATTAGCTTCTGATAAAAAAAATTGAAGGTTAAAACATAGGATCTGAAAATCCTCACAGATCTACATGAATTAGTATTCATGAACTCACCCATCTTGACTCACTACAAGGAGGGCTGTTGCTGTTTTAATGTCTAGGAAGCAGCAGAGAACGTCTCAACTCGTAGAAATTAACTGTTCACAGTGACAGCACCACCTCACGACAGAAGGTCATCCAGGCTTGTGTTATTTTTGGAGCTAAAACATCAGTGTTGTAAGTCAGTGGCGGAGTTGTGTTGCTGGTATCCAATCTGGGGCAATATGTCAAAATATTAGGAAATAAGACTCCAAAAGCTGCCGTCTGAAGCTCAGCTGTGATGCGGGTAACTCCTAGAAATGGTGCACTACATGTCCCTCCCCCTGAGAACGACTTGTGTTCATTCCTACTGGAGACAACTGCAAATGTATTGATTTAACAAGTTTTCCACTTCTTTAAGATAACTCAGATTTTTGTCAAATCTCACCTAACATTTGTATTTGTTGTCCTCCTGATCTTGACAAGATTATATTTATGCGCGAAAGCAGCTCAGCTCAGAGATGATTGGGGCATCATTGACAAAGTTCAACAATAGAGATGCAATTCTGATAAATTAAAAGTGTTGCAATTGTTACACTGGTTTGACAATTTAAACAGAATCAGGATATATCTACAACAAAACAAAGTTCTTTGTCGATGTCCTCAAATTTTTCAGGTTTCTCACACCGGGACTTCTTTGTTGCCATTTATAGAAGTTCAGGTGTCTCAAGTAACAGGAGGTCTACTAACATTTTAAAGACATGCTTGATTGTTGTGGTACCTGTAACAGATTATGAAACACATAATGATTGTTCTACTTCCCTGGAGAGGCATACAGAATGCACTGTGACTGATGAACTTAAAACTTTAAAAAACAAGAAAATCTGTAAAAAAAAATTTAAAAATAACAAAAGTCTTGAAATCACTGAGAAGTGTGACCAATAAATTAAGCAATATGGTCTTCACCTTGTTAACAGTTAATTATTTATATATAATACTATTATCATCAATCTGCTTTCAGCGTTATTAATGAATGTGAGAAAACAGGTTAATTTAGTCCTTTGGGGGTGACACCAGTTGAGAAATCATCTTTTAGTTTAAATTAGCATTTTTGTTCCGTCATGCGTTTTTCTTTCTTTCTTTCTTTCTTTCTTTTATGGAGTGCTTTTCCCCAAACTGACTGGTACATGACTCACAAAGGCACATCAGTTCTTTTTAAACTTTAAAATAAGATGATGAAACTTTTTGAATCAGAGTAATATTTAATCTTGGCACAGATGTATCCAACCTTTAGAATAACTCTGTCATGTTTTTCAGAGCATGTTCTATCATAATATGAAATCTACACCCATAGAAACTGTTATCGAGCAACAGCGAAAAGGCAGTTTTATCTGACATTGAGTAAAAAATGAGTTGGACAAAGTCCGAACCTGGAGATTATACATCCATCATCTACCATCCAAAACAGTGTTGATTAAACCCTGGTTATCACCTGATGGCAGTTAAAGTAAACTTCAGCACAATATACAGAGATGGGGTGTATTCACTGAAATCACAACACTCTGAATTAAATTCTGCAGCAGCACTTAATTATATAGTTTTCTTTCATTCTAAATGTATTAACTTTCAGGATGGCTGGGCATTGCATATAGGCGACAACTGATGTAGACTAGTTGTAAGTTATAACGCTTGTCTGAAAATTCATTGTAGTGGGAATGTTTTATTTCTAAACAACTGGACTACTTGTGGAGTTTCATTATGAAGTTTGATATTTGGAGTTTTCCATTTTCGATTTTTCTGTTAAGTAAGAAACCAGGTCCATTCATTATTAAACACGTATCTCTCTTCTTTGCTTCTTTGCATGAATCAAAGGAACCTCACTCACGTTACAGTTGAGCTTTGAATGCATTCAAAATATCTGTGACACATTTCTGCTCAAAACAGTCATTGTAGGTAGCAAGAACCGGTCTCAAACACTTAACTCAGTTCTTTGAGCCAGTAAGGTAAATGAGTTTTGGGAGGGATTGGTTATATGTTCTTTGATTGTGTTTATTTATTTATTTATTTATTTTTAATCGTTGGGGCATTTTTAAATTGAACCTATAATCGTTCTTATTGTGTAGCTTCCATCACTCTGGCGCCACCTGAGTAATCCCTCCCCACACTGAGCATCAAATTATTTACAGACTGACTCTTTCTCACCCACTTAGACATTTGGCTTGTAAAATGGACACAAGTGATGAAATGTTACTTGGCTGCCATTATTTAAATTGTTTAAATGGATCAGTGTGCTCCGACTTCTCTCCTTGACTTGGGAGTGGTTGGTGACCAAACAGCAGGAGAATTGAGGGTAAACTGTGAAGGAAATAAAATGTTTGAGCATAATTTGAAGAATAACTTTCATGGAAGTCGCACAACATCTCTGCAATGCTGATGTTGTATTTCCACAAATACCACAAGCCTGAAGAAAGTCTGCCATGTTGTAGAGCTGCTAATGCTAACGGTTAGACTCTATTAGCCAAGACACGCTCAGCTTTCTCCTGGATGGTAAATGACCACAGCGTTATGTGGTCGCGAGCTAAGATGGATGGGTCCATGAATGCTAATAATCCCCTGTGTTTTAGAAGCAGCTGACATTTTCTGACTCAAGCATTTTCCCATCTATGTCCTTACTCTAGCTAGCACAGGCAATAGGGGTTTAAGACTTTGTTCATGTTCAGCGTGCATGTGAAACTCAGCGTGATTAGTGTAACAACAAGTTTTATATGTTTCTCATTGACCTTCCCTAGGAAAGAAAACCTTAACTGTCTTGACAACAAAAAATTGAAAATGTGATAAAATGGCATCTATTTTCTTTTATGACTGAGTGTGAAACATCTTGCTTTAGGTTCCTCTTCCAATTCTACTATGAAATGTTTCATAATGAACATAATTCACCTAACAGAAATGCTTGCGTGCCTGGTGGTTTTCATGAGTGTGCATCTAACTATAAACATGGTTGCAGACTTTAGGATTTCAATTCAAAGAGCTTGTTTATAATCCTGCATCACTTCATGGAAAGAAGCTGGACCTAAAAGATAATGCAAGAAATGCCTGGATGAAAAGATTAAGCTATAAAGAGAAGAATGGCTGGAGACCTAATCAAAAAGTGCAGACTGAAGACAATTTGAGGACAAAAGCATTGAGGAAAGGAGAATATGTAAAATCGGACATAGAGCCAAACAAAATCAAAAGGAAACTGGAATTAAACTTGTGAAAATCCACTAGAAAGACAGAAAGAGCACATGAATGTTGACAATAGAAACTATTTAAAATAGACGAAAAGGCAGAGAAAGCACAGTGTGAATAAAGCCGAAGGACAGATATGAAAAAGAAAAGGGAGCATGGGAAAGAAGCAACAAGAAAAAAAGAGGAGTGTTGTGAGAGCGCTTGGGTGATGAAATCATGAATGACCCCCCACCGTGGATCGCTCTTTGAGGGTGCGTCCCTGCTCACGCACTCACAGGAAAAAAACCGATTTCCAGACAAACAAACACGACACAAAATGCAAGCTGGTCTCACACACACACACACACACACACACACACACACACACACACACACACACACACACACACACACACACACACACACACACACACACACACACACATCAAAACCTTGAGCACCAAATCCCATCTCGGCTGACATCCTAAGCTCCCACACTGTTCTCATGGCTTTTCTCTTTTCCCTCTTCTCATGCAGAGCTTCCTCCTCTGTCTTGATTCTCTTTCACATTTTTTCTCCTCTCCATCGCTCCTCACTCTAAACGTAAGGTGACAGTCCGTAGCCAAAGAGGGACAGATTGACACAGAGGGAGAGAGGAGAACAGAGACAAAAAGACCAGAGGGCAGGCAACCTCTTGACAAGACGAGAGGGAATGAGACAAAGAAGAATAAGGTTTAGATGGTCAAATACCAGAGAGACAAACATGGCAGATTATTCTAATTTGCCACATGTCTGCTCTGAATATGTCACTAATCACCAATTGGCTGATGGGCCTAAAGTTTGTGAAAACCTGAGCAGTTTGGACATGGACATTTATTTCCGATGTAAGTTTGAAACCTAGCCACAAAGCTACTTTTGAAATCCCTCAACAAAAGCACTGGTGTGGCATCTTTTCTTGAATCATACATATTCACATCCCGTTCTCATTCTGAGGACAGCTGCAGGAGTGCATGTGGAATACATGAGATGAAGCAACGATATTCCCACCACAGCCCTGGTGGGGGTGAATCTTACAAATATCACATTCAATGCAAAGTTTTATCCTTCTAAGAAAAGTCTTGCTTTTTCCTAATTAATTAGTTTAGGACTATGGAAAGGAATTCTGTTACATAATCAAAATAGCAACGAACAAAGGTGTCTTAACCCTCTCAGGCTCTAAATAAGTTTTGATAAAAGGACGAACAACTAAGTCTTTCAGCGGTACTTCTGAGTAAAAAAAACAAAATGCTCATGAAACACATATGTGGAGTAACCAGGTAGGTAGGTTTTAACTGTTGCAAATCTGCAACGCCTGCCTCCAGAGGGTTAAGCAAATTGGGTGTTGAGAAAAGTCTAAATTTTATGAAAAGTCACCTTATAATCAGTGAACGTGCCCATATATTACTTCATCACCACAAGTTAAAACATGCTCATGTGAAAGAAAGGTAAAGAATATTGAATTACAGGCCAAATCTGAGGTAAATTAGAGGACAGATGACTGAAGCATCATAAGAAACCACATGCAATGACGATAACTACTGGGTTTCCATAAGACATGGATTTACAGATTGGTTATAATTTATGAGAAGGATTTTTTTCTTTATTATTTTAAAGCATGTTTACCCTTGATGAGTTAGAGTGATGTTTGTAATAATCAACACTCTGCTGAGCTTGTCTCAGCTTGTCTGATGATGTGTTGGACAACGTGTTGAACCATTTAATGCATGTATGCTTAAAAGTCCTTTTTTAATGGTAAATGGCCTGTATTTGATATAGCACCTTCTAAAGTCCTGGAACCCCCCCAAGGCAGTTTACAACACAATCAGTCATTCACCCATTCACACACACATTCACACCCTGGTGGGGATTAGTCACAATGTAGCCACAGCTGCCCTGGGGGCACACAGACAGAGGCAAGGCTGCCGAGCACTGGCTCCACCGGTCCCTCCAACCACCATTTTATGTTTTAGGTGGGTAAATCATTGCTTCTTTAAACAGAAAAATGACATATACTTATTTTTAAATAATATTCATTAGTCAAAGACAACATCTGTATTAACTTTATTTCTATGGGGTTTTTTTTTTCGGTCTGGTTTATATTTGTGAACCTTTTGAAAATTAGGTGAATGGGATAGCACAAGATCACATGACACCATATCTTACTGTATCATATTAGCTGATTTTATGCAGTGTTGTATTCGGATTTACCATTTATCATTGCATTGTATCATATTAAAATGTTGATCTGAATATACTCCAGATTTTCTAAAAGGGGAAGTTATCTCTCTATATTATTCTTATATGGTTTATTTGTGGACTTGTTGTGAGGGTAGGTATTAGGACAGGGCCAAATCCATTCCTAAATGCAAAATTCATTTTATTTTGCTGTAACCTTTGCACTACGTGTAGTGCTTTGTCTCTTTTTATATTGCATCATTATGCGTACAATATATAAATGTGTAATGTGTTGCATTAGCCAAGGTTCAAATTACAAAGGAGCTTGGCTCGCTTGAAAGGTGTCAGACATCAGACCACAGAGAAAAAAAGGCTTCAAGTTTGATTCAAAAAGGCATCTGACTTCTGACTAAATAGTGTCAGACAAATCAACACATTCTCACTCACAGCGCATCGAAAACAAACGCTTGGTCAGCCACCCTCTGCGTCAGACCCCTGATGCCAAAGTGCCCTTTTTCGTCACTTATGTGGGAAAAGAGGTTTCCCCCTTTCTGACTGCAGATCCCAATGCAGCGTTAAACTGACGCGATGGAATGTCCGCAGCCAGGGCACCACACAAACTCCTTATCCCTTACCTTAACCTTATCCTCTTATTCAACCTTCCCCTCACCCCATCCTAACCTTAACCATCTTGCTAGCTAACACGTTAGTGATGTGTCGGTCGCTCTAAAAACCGACTCTATGAAGTGAACGGCGGGAGCCGCCTCGTCATTGGTCGGGTTTGGACCAAGGCAACGTGGGGGGGAGGTTTCAACTACCAAGGAGGAGGTTAAAAGTAGAGGGTATTTGTAACCTCCCCCTCGCTAGATGGTATGTTCTAACGTTCCCCTTGGGCGGCAAATACGAAAATTCACAGTCAGAATGCATGGGAAACAAACGCTTGATCACAGTGAGAGTAACATTTTAGGTAGCAAGAGGGTTAAGGTTAGGATGAGGGTGAGGGGAAGGTTATAAATAGTAAAACGTTAAGGTTTAGGTGCGGTTAAATGAAGGTTAAGATTAGGATGAGGGAGAGGGGAAGGTTATAAATAGTAAAACGTTAAGGTTTAGATTGGGTTAAATGAGCTGGTTCGGTGCTGCATCAGCGGATATCCCATTGTGTCAGTTTTTACGCTGCATTGGGATCTGCAGTCAGAAAAGGGAAAAATCCCTTTTCGCACATAAGTGATGGAAAAGGGCACTTTTGGCGTCAGGGTTCTGACGCGTAGGGTGGCTGACCAAGTGTTTGTTTTTGACGCGCTGGGAATGAGAATGTGTTGGACAAATGCATCTCAGGAAAAAAGCCACCAGACAAAAAGGAAACAGGAAAAACAGCTTCAGGAAAAAGAAAGTCAAACCAAAAAGCTTAGGAAAAGAGTTGTCAAACTAAAAACCACCAGGAAAAAAAGTTATCAAACCAAAAGTCATTTCTATCTGAGAGCATTTTGTCTTACAACTATTTTTCCTGACCATTTATGGGACAGCATATGGTTTGACAGCATTTTTCCTGAGCCCATTTGGATCGATAGGTTTTTTTTCTCCCTATGTTTGACAACTCTTTTCCCGATAGTTTTTGATTTGACTTTTTTTCCCGAAGCTGTTTTTCTTTATTCTTTTTGTATGATGACATTTTTCCTGAGACCTTTTTGACTGACACTATTTAGTCAGACATTTGATGGGTTTTTGAATCAAACCTGAGGCTTATTTCTCTTTGGTCTGATGTCTTGACACCTAAGATCTGAGGATGTCTTAAAATGTGGACCTTACTCTATCTTATAACATCTGGCCCGACTGAGTATTGAGTGGAATATACAGTTAAGAGTCAAAATTAGCTGAAGGTTGAAAATAAACAGTAAATATGGAGCTTAAACAATGTGCAAAATGTTGCTCTAAACCTTTCAAATCCTCTTATCAGACATACACAGAGGACAAAGCAGCTCTTTATGATGTACAAGCTACAGGCTTAGCTTCTGGCCGGTAACAAGATGGCGCCTGTGCTTGGCTTAGCCGCAGTCACTGGCCACTTTTTCAAACTTTTCTCCACTAACCTCCTCTTTTCCACCTTGCTCCTGTCTGTGATCCTCTTCAGTAGTGTCCCTGCTACCATCTCCTATGATTGTCAGACTCTTTTGTCCTTCTGTTCATTCACGATTGCCCAAGATGCACCGAGGACATACCTCGTTGTTTGTTTATCTGAGTGGCGCACTGGCCCAGAGCCAAGCGACGCTTCCAGCCAAGATGCCTCCAGCGATGTTTATCTGGTCCCGGGAAAACGTCGGAGGGAAAGAGGTAAACGAGCAGGAATCCAGGTGAGAATAAGACTTCTCTTAAAGTGTGGTTTATCTAGTAAAAATTGGTGTGATCTTCTAGCTTCTTGTCCTTTGTTTGGTGACTTGAGCGCCACTTCCGCATTCCCGCCAGGCTGCGTTGCGGCATGGTTTATCCATCCAAGTTTTTTAAGGTCGGTATATCCTCATTCCTCAGTGGTTTCTCCTCCTGTTCTCTCCATAAGTGGCTTTTATAAACACCCTGCTAATTTACGTCCACTAACTCCAGCTGTTTCTGTAGTTTCTGATTCTTCCACCTCACTCAGCATGGCTCTATTAAATACCCGCTCTGCTAACAATAAGTCCTTCCTGCTCAATGATTTAATTCTCTCTAAAAATCTGGATTTTCTGTTTCTGACTGAAGTTTGGCAGCAAACATCTCATTATTCTGGTCTAATTGAACTCTGCCCGAGTTGTTATTCTTTTCTTAGTCAGCCTCGGGGTTCTGGTCGTGGTGGAGGCCTAGCTGTTGTTTTCAGAGACCATCTTCCATGTAGCTCTACAACCTCTGGTCACTTTGCTTCCTTTGAACTGCAGCTGATTAAAGTCGGATGTAAGGACCCGTTCTACTGTGCTGTGGTCTATCGTCCACCTGGTCCAAAAAGTTATTTCCTTCAGGAATTCAGTGGCTACTGTGAAGCTGTCCAGACTGGTGATTGTGGGTGACTTTAACATCCAAGTTGACGATCCCTCTGATCACTTTGCCATGAATTTCTCCAGCCTTATGGACTCCTTCAGCTTTGCCCAGCATATTTCCGGCCCCACACACACCAGGGGGCACACTCTAGACCTTGTTTTTACCCTGAGTCTAAATGTTGACAGTGTTTGTCCTGAGGACATTTATATTTCTGATCACCATTGCATTTTCTTTAACTTGTCCATTTCTGCGTCCCCACCTCCTGCTCGCCGTCTGGTTAGTTCTCGTTTTCTTAATGAGAGCACAGCTAGCAATTTTTCTGCTGCTTTTGATCCACCCTGTTCTTCTGATAACTACCCAGACTCATTAACTTCTCAGTTTAACGAGCACTGCCTCTCCATTCTGGACAACATCTGTCCTGTCAGAACCAGATCAGTTCCTGCAGTGAACCCTACTCCCTGGTTTAATGACAGTCCTTCGCAGCCTAAAGCGTCAATGCAGAAAAACTGAGCGCTTGTGGAAGAAAACCCATCTCCACGTCCAACTGCTGCACCTAAAGGATCTTCTGACATCCTTTAACTCTGCAGTCAGAGATGCTAGGTTTTCCTATTTTTCCAACCTGATGTCCCAGGGCAAAGGGAACCCCAAGGTGCTGTTTAACACCATCAGCAGCATCGTCTCTCCTGCCTCTCCTACAGCCTCCATCCACTCTGTTGCAGACTGTGAGAACTTTCTGTCTTTCTTTGTGGACAAAGTCAAGAAGGTTAGATCTAGCATCTCTCCTTCAGCCTTATTGCTGCCTCTCCCGACTCCAACCAGGCCCATCATCCTAGATAGCTTTGCTCCTGTTTCTTTGCCTGAGTTAACCAAACTAGTTAACTCTATGAAGACCTCTGCATGCCCCCTCGGCATCTTACCCTTATCTTTGTTTAAAAGTGCTTTTCAGTCCATCGGTCCCAGCGTGCTCTCCATAATTAATGCTTCTCTGGTTTCTGGTCAGGTCCCTGCTTTATTTAAGAATGCTGTAATCCACCCGCTTCTTCAAAAACTGAGTCTTGACCCCTCTCTCCATAGCAGCTTCAGAAACTTCCGTTCATCTCCAAGATCTTGGAAAAGGTTGTGGCTAAACAACTCACAGCTGCTCTTGATGAACATAACATCTATGATAGCTTCCAGTCAGGTTTTCGTAGAGCTCATTCTACTGAAACAGCTCTTCTTAGGGTCTCTAATGACCTTCTGACTCACAGTTATTCAGACTGTTATGTTCTGGTCCTGCTGGACCTGACTGCAGCCTTTGACACTGTTGACCATCACCTGCTACTGGAGAGGCTGAGAGACTGGGTAGGCCTATCAGGATCTGCTCTGGAGTGGTTATCCTCTTATCTTTCTGAGCGCTCCTTTTCTGTGGCCATCTCCAAGTTTAGGTCCTCCACCACCTCTCTTACCCATGGTGTCCCACAAGGTTCTGTGTTGGGGCCTCTGCTCTTCCTCCTCTATCTGCATCCTCTTCAGCACATCCTGAGCTCCTTCAAAGGAATCTCCTACCATCTTTATGCAGATGACATCCAACTGTACATCTCCTTTAAGCCCCATGAAATGTCTAAGCTGCAGCTGTTACACACCTGCTTAGACTCCATCAAAACCTGGATGGCTGGGAACTTTCTACAGCTGAATGAAGATAAGACTGAGATCCTCATCTGTGCCCCAGACAAGCTGGTTTCCAAAGTCAGAGACTCTCTTGGTCAGCTTGCTTCTCACACCAAACCATCTGTCAGGAATCTCGGCGTGACCTTTGACCCAGCTCTCACCCTGGATTCTCATGTCAGTTCTCTTGTTCGCTCTTCCTTCTTCCATCTCAGGAACATTGCTAAGCTGAGTCCCATTCTGTCCCACTTGAGACAGTTATCCACACCTTCATCTCCTCATGCTTAGACTACTGCAACTCTCTTTTCACGTGTCTGAGCAGAACCTCCCTGAACCGTCTACAGGTGGTTCAGAATGCCTGTGCTCGGCTTCTGACTAAGTCCTCCAAACACACCCACATCACCCCGCTTCTCCTCCAGCTTCACTGGCTGCCAGTCAACTTCAGGGTTCATTTTAAGATCGTGGTTCTGGTCTATAGGGCTTTACATGGACAAGCACCATCTTACATTGGTGATCTTCTTAGTCCCTGCACCCCCAACAGGTCCCTGAGGTCCAGTGATCAAAGCCTACTGGTTTGACAGCACCAGGCTAAAGACCAAAGGTGACAGATCATTTGCTGCTGTGGCCCTCAGACTCTGGAACTCTCTTCCCCTGAGCCTGAGATCAGTGGACTCAGTGGTCTCCTTTAAAAAGCAGCTGAAGACTCACTTGTTCAAGCTGGTTTTGTATGACCTTCTTCACCACTCTCTCTTTATTCTGCTCTCCCCACCTATTCCACCTTCCTCAGGATCCACTGATTTCCCTCTTTCATATTCACTCTTTCTTAACATTTTTTAAGTCACAATTGTCTATTTTTTGCTCATTTTAAATATATTTTTAACCATTTTCTAAATTCTTTTTTATATTTTTACATTTTTTGTTTTTGTGAAGCGCCTCATGATTATTATCTTGAGAGGCGCTATAGAAATGATTTCTTCTTCTTCTTCTTCTTCTTCTTCCTCTTCTTCCTCTTCTTCCTCTTCTTCCTCTTCTTCTTCTTCTTCTTCTTCTTCTTCTTCTTCTTCTTCTTCAGTGTTCCAGGTTATAAAAAACAGAATATCTCATCAGAGTGAACCCACTAAAGCTTTTTGTTTTGTTCTAAGGCTTATCAGAGATGTTTCAGACTATTTACAGTTGGCCTATTCTTCTTTAGGGCCAAATGCTTCTTTAAAAGACTGCTTGCTCATCATTTGATCTTCAAAACAGTAGTTATGCAACAATATACATCTGTTTAATGCACTGCGGTTAGATAAAAACATTAAACTTTACATGTTAGAAACAATTTTTTTGCTTAGAATTGTCTAATGGACATCTACGAAACTATTTCAGCTTGTGTAAATGTCAATCACACTGCATTCTCCTCTCATGTGAGAAACTCAAATTGACAGGGAAACAAAAATATTTAATAAAAAGTAATTTAGCCAGCAACCTAAAAAAAATATTTTTACCCAACATTAAGCAAATTTAAAACTACTGCCAGGTTTCCTCCCTTGCGCCGGTTGCCATTGAAGTCCATATTTTAGCTGCTGTAAACATTTCTGAGGCCGTGTTATTTCAGGAACTCAAAGGCTATGTTTTCAGCTTTGCTCATTATTTGGAAATGATGACAGTAAACAAAGTACTGTGGCACCGTTTCAAGGTGTCTGAACCTTAATTACATTTTTAATAAACTCTCTGGCATGCATGTGTACGAATGTGTGTGTGTGTGTGTTTGTGCACACAAACGATCCACTGGAAGAAAAACTCTCTCTCTCTCTCTCTCTCTCTCTCTCTCTCTCTCTCTCTCTCTCTCTCTCTCTCTCTCTCTCTCTCTCTCTCTCTCTCTCTCTCTCTCTCTCTCTCTCTCTCTCTCTCTCTCTCTCTCTCTCTCTCTCTCTCTCTCTCTCTCTCTCTCTCTCTCTCTCTCTCTCTCTCTCTCTCTCTCTCTCTCTCTCTCTCTCTCTCTCTCTCTCTGTGTGTGTGTGTGCGTGTGCTTCTCTGCTTACACTGACGGGTAATTTGCAGACTCAGAGGCACAACAAACCAGATGCAGGGATCCAGTTTGCACGCACGCACGCAGACATGCACAAGAACACATGGATGGCCAGATGCTTCATGGGCCGTGTCTGGTGAACTCTAAGATACGATGATATTGAAGCTTCTAATGGCCATCATTAATCACATGATACTAAATCACTTTAGAGATAGAGAAAGAGTGGAGAGACAGAGAGAGAGGGGTGAGGAAATAAAACTGGAAATGGGAGAGAGGAAAGTGAAAATGAACGGGGATGAATAACAGGGCAGGGAGAAGTGATGAGCACTAATGTTAAAAATCTAAACACACACAAAAATACACATTCTCACAGACGACTGCCGTTTTATTTTACATATTTCTTGCAGGCTTTGCAGAGTTGTAAACAAGCCTTAAAGATCATGCGATAACCCAGTTACAGTTTTAAGTAACAGAACAGGGTAGGCGATAATTCCATGTAATAGCATTACATTTCACCATAGTTTGTGATAACGTTTTTCTCCAGAATCTGATAAAATTAATAATTTATCAACATAGCTCCACATGTCATGTCTGCAGGAGATAACTGAGAATAGCTCTATTCAACTGCAAGGCCAAGAAAGCGGAATGATGCAACAAGGTTGTTTGGTTTATTTAAGCCTGATTTTTTTATAGCTGTGCACAAAAACAGTTAATCCTTATTTGTCTAAAATCACTGCAATTTGGTTTCCAAGGACAATGTGCTTGAAGTTATTTCCATGTTTTACAGCTTTGGTTATTTTTAATCAGCTGCTGAAAATACATTTTGCAAGAGACATGAGGATAAGATGACTTCCTAGCTTGATTTCATTGGGGTTTAGTCCTCTTAGTCTTTCCTCCATGTGTCATGAGTTGTTTTCCCCCACGGCTTTCAACACCTTGCACATCTTTGCTTCATCTATCAATCAACTCAGCTGCCTTCACTCACTTATCATCCTCTTCAGTACAAGTGAGCCTTGTTTTGATCTTAGGCCCTGTCCACACGTAGCCGGGGATCTGCCAAAACGTAGATATTTTTCTACGTTTTGGCCTGTCATCCACACGAAAACGGAGTTTTTTCACACCAAAACAGATCTTTTTAAAAACTCTGGCCAAAGTGAAGATCTGCGTTTTCTCCGTTTTGGGTGTTTGCGTGTGGACGGACAAAACCGGAGTTTTAAGGTCCGCAACGTCACTTTCCACGACAAAAAATGCTGACATCACGTGTGCGACCTGTGTTTACACTAGCCGACAGCATGGAAGCCCTCAGAGCTGCGCTCGCTTTATCAATGGTCCAAGCGCTTTTTGCTTGTTTGTTTTTGCAAGCGGAATTACTGCTCCTTGCGGAAGACCACAGACGAAGGACGAGGTTAAGAACGGGGGAAGTACTGCCGCCTACAGGTCTGGCATGTGCTTAACAACGTATTTATCCGGGTACGTGTGGACAGAGTTTTTTTTTTAAACGAGGTGGTGTGGATGCAAGTTTTCGGAGGGGTGGATATTAGTTTTAAAAAAAAACCCGCTACGTGTGGATTAGGCCTTACTCTTCACTCACCTTGTAGTTGTCTATGTGCACCTGTTGTTTTACATTTTGTTGCCTATTCAGAACTTGTTCATTTTGGGCTCTATCTCACCACTTTAAATTAAACTAAGTGACCCTAAGGGTTGCAGCAGAGACAATATTATTGCCTCAATTGACTCAATTATGGATTTATTGTAAAAATGCATTTTAGTTCTAATTTATTTATTTATTTTTCCCAAAAAAAGGGAAACTTTGGTCAGAGTTCCAGTCCGACCAAAACCTGGTCCTAGATGCCCACCATCCTGCAGCTATAGATGTATTTCTGTTCCAACACATCAGCTTTGAATCAGTAGCTTATCATCAGACTTCTGCAGAACTTAGAAAGAAAGAAAGAAAGAAAGAAAGAAAGAAAGAAAGAAAGAAAGAAAGAAAGAAAGAAAGAAAGAAAGAAAGAAGAAAGAAAGAAAGAAAGAAAGAACCAATCTTTTATATGGCGACTGTCAAGATAAAAATCACGAGGCGCTTCACAAAAAAATAAATATAATAATTAAGTATAAAAATAAATTTCAAATCTAAACAGACACCCTAAAGAGGCAAATCAGGAGTGTTTAAATGTCTGAAACATGCACACTATTTAGCATTTCATGGTTATTGGATGATTAAAGCTAATATTTTTGGGGCAGAATTACAAAATCTGTAATTTACAAACTCAACCATTGGTACTACTATACAATTAGGCTCCCCTTCTTAATGGGTAACTATTTATAGAAATGTTATAATTTGTAAATATATTATACATCTTTTTATTTTTTATTGTGTTTTTGATATGAGAGGGCAAAATCAAGGCAACCATGAAGTGAAAAACAAAACAGAAAGTACGAAGGCTGCTGGTTAGTTGCTTTCAACTAGAAAAGACGAGTTTGCCTGATTGTCTACTTGATTGTAAGTTGTTGTGTTTGTTTTGAACATATTGAAATTTCTTCTGTCATTCAAAATTTACTAAATTTGATTAACAAGCTTTTGGTTGACCTGACTGGTTTAAGGTTGATGGTTGCATTCATCCATTTTCTTCCACTCATTAGAACATTGTTAAAAGGCATGAAAACAATGTCTTAAGATGCTTGTTTTGCAGATCTGTCTTTGTAGCTTTAAAAGAGACTGCCATTTAAATGTAAGCCGCTGATGACAAATTCTGTGATTCAAAACCTAAAACATAGTTGTTGATTTATACACGTGTGTGTGTGTTTCTATAACCGAACAGAAGACTGGGATTTGGCATGTGGCAAGACCAGAGGTTGCACCCATGTTATTAGGCATGTAGACAGACAAACACACCCCTTTTTTAAACTTTTAGTAGCCTAACATTCAGCCAAAAGCCTTCAACCTTGAATGTGACCCAACTACCAGAAAGCACACACCAGCGCGGGTGCCTTCAGAATGACTAGCTTCCATGTGTGTGAGCGAGCACATTGTGTAACCGCTGTGTGAAGGCTAAATGACCAGTTATGATCCTGGTGGGGAAAATTCCCAAGTCAGATTATAAACGCATCAATTTTCATGTGGGTTTAGGGATAGGTCAGACCTTCATGTTTATTGTTGCATGCACCTAACATTGCATAAAACCATGTAAGAGATACATTCATGTGATAAACAGGAACTGTCAGCAGAGATGTGACTTTAAATGTTTAAACTTCAAAAAAAAAAAATAAAATTTGAAGTTAAAAGTCAAGAATTCAAAACTGGAAAAATTTGATGCATTTAGATGTAACACATGCTCTCATAAAGGCCAAATTACGGTAAGTTCATCATAAAGCCTGAGTAGATTCTCCTTTTAAATAAAGGCAAGGTCATGTGCATTCAGAAATGGGTTGGTACTGAAGTAGACTGAAGTGATTCTTCAAGAGCCGCACTCCAATTAATGAGTGAAGACACGGTGTGACTGTCAATCTGAGAAGAGCTAGAGGGCCCTTAACCCTCTGAAAGGGAAGGGCTGCTAAGGAGACGAGCAGTGACACGATTATTACAGGCTGCACGGCAGAGCTCTGATGCATCACACTATTGGTACTTACACACTATAGCATATATGTACATGTTTTATGTTTTGGATCTAAAAAGGCCAGCTTTAGCTAATGGGACAAAAAGAAGGCTAATACATAGGTATTATTTAGTAGCCGTGTCTACTGCAGCAGAATATGAGGGGTGCAGGAGTGGACGAACATCTGACTACATGCATCAACTACATCACCAACAGGCCAAAGTACGTGAGGCTGCCCAACTGAACGTCTGAGGTGGTTGTGTGCAGTACTGGAGTTTCATAGGCTATGGTGCTCTCACCCTTTCTCTTCACCCTCTACACCTCGGACTTCACCTACAACACCAGCAGCTCCACAACTCAGCCTTGTCAGCTGTGTGTCTCGGGGGAATGACCTGGAGTATAGGTCAGTCATCATGGACTTTGTTCACTGGTGTTGAGCATAACCACCTTTGCTTGAACACCAGTAAGACAAAGGAAATGGTGATCGACTTCCAGAGAAACACTCCTCCTCACTCACCAGTAAACATCCAGGGAGAAGACATTAAGATTGTAGATACCTTTAACACCCTGGAGGCAGGCGTTGCAGATTTGCAATGTTAAAACCTACCTACCTGGTTCCTCCACATACGCATTTCATGAGCATTTTTTAACTCAGAAGTACCCCTGAAGGACTTAGTTGTTCATCCTTTTGTCAAAACTTATTTTCAGCCTGAGAGGGTTAAGTCCCTGGGTGTTCACCTCAACAATAAACTGAACTGGTCCAACAACACAGCGACTCTGTATAAGAAGGGCCAAAGCTGCCTCCATCTTCTGAGGGGACTGAGGTCTTTTGGAATTAATTCCAAGCTGCTAAAATAACTTCATCACTCTGTGGTTGGCTCTGTTATCCACTCTGCTGTGGTCTGTTGGGGTGCAGGCAATTCTGACCGAGACAGGAAGAGACTGAACAAGCTAGCTCACAAACCTAGCTTGGTTCTGACCTGCTCACTGGATACAGTTGAGGAGCCATATCACTCAATAATCAATCAATCAATCAATCAATCAATCAATCAACCAACCAACCAATCAATCAATCAATCAAAGCTTTATTTAGACAAAGCGCCTTCCACAACCGTTTTTGGGCACCCAAGGCGCTAGAACACATTGTAAAAAGACATATAGTCATAAAAAGAAGTTAAAACATGTGAAAGGAGGATGCTGGGGAAGATGACCTTCATCTTAAAAAAAACCCTCCCACCCACTGCATTCCACTGTGGAGACCATGGATAACTCCTCAAGTGGCAGACTGAGACATACCAGATGTAAAACAGAACGCTGCCGTGAGTCATTCATCCCCTGTGCAGTAAGAGTGTATAACCCCTTGGTTTAAGTTGTACCGGCATTATTCACAATCCACAAGTTACACAATAACACCAGTGCAATATTCAGGATGTGTTCAATACTCGTTCGATACCATTTTGCCAAATGTTCTGCTACACATCTCCAACTAAATGTATCCAACTGTTTTAATACACGAATAAAAGTACCAGAGAATATGAGCAGACATGAACAATCATGCTTTTGAGTTGCACCACTTTCAGAATGCCTCATTTATACTTTTCCTCTGCATCTGGACGGATGCACACAACGTCATTATCCGTCCTTGCAAGTCTGCTGGAGAGCCATCTCAAGGACGGACGGAGTCGAGCTCTCTTTTCTAAACATCTGTCTGTCGAGGCAGAGAACACAAGCTTGTGATTGGTCAGGACGCCGCTGTTTTCTACAGTGCCACCATTACGCCCTCAAAAACATAAAAAGAGCCGAGGCGATCTAGCAGCAGACACTGAGCAGCTTAAAGAATACCTCGCAGAAAAACTCTAAAAATATTGTTTTATTCCCCCGTGACTGGAGGAGTGAAAAGATATGCAGCAAGGGTTTTATTAGTGGACGGAGATGACGGGAAACTTGAGTTTAGAGGTGACAAGTGCATGAAGAGGTGGAGGAGGATGAGAGACAAATATGTCCATGTTAAAAAGTCTCTGAAATACAAAAGACACAAAATAAACACAATGTTTTGGACCGGATACATGACAGGATACCACAGAACAGTGCAATGCCCTCTGCTGTCCTGGCAGGGAATTGCTTTGCAACGCTCCCCAGGAGACGGAGAAGTATGCGGGCAAATTGTCTCTGCCCATGCGTGTGTGTCTCTTCCTCGTGGAGCTGATGGAGAAGTATAAATTAGGCTTTACTGTGGCCGTGTGCAGGACACAGCTGCCTGTAGTGCATCAACAATCAGCTCTCTCTGTCCTCTCCTAAATCGCAGAGAGTGCATTTAAATAATGTAATACATGTTGAAACTGAATCTTTTGTCAGGTTCCTCTTGGGTGTGTAAGTTTAGGACTTCTAGTGGAGCCCGTCACCCTTTCAGGGAAGCCGAGCTTCCCTTCGCTCCCCCATAATTCAAACCCCTGAACCAGGCCTTCTAGCCCAACATCAGCCATTAAGCTATTCCCATCAACACACAACAAAACTTTGTGGAAATCCTTTTTACAAGAATTGAGTTTGTTATAGCAGCAAAAAGAAGCACAGCTCTATATAAAACCCTATGGTTCAATAATAGTTTTGTCAACATAATTTGTTGGCTTTAAAGAGGTCCTGTGGTGAGAAAACATTTTTTACTTATTAATATTTTTAAATGTTGACGTCAAATGCTTTTGGAAAAAAAAGCATTTGACGTCATTGATCACTCAAGGTTACTTTGAAAATTAAGTCAGTATGGAATAAGAGGTGTGGCTCATCAATGGGTTAAAACTTATTGGTTACACTGAGTTTTCCATGCAGACTGCACATAGTCTCCTACATCTATCTCCTTCATTAGCTTTTGATAGAAAATAGACAGTGAAACACTTGGATAAGAAAGCCTGACAGATCTACGTCACACTGTTACTTAACATTGATGGACTCACCCATCTTGATTCGCAATGACGAAAACTGTTGTTTTTGTGTCGAGGAAACAGCAGAGAATGTGTTGACTAGTAGAAGCTAACTGTTAGCATTAGCAATTTCACAACATGGCAGAACTCTTCCAGGCTTGTGTTATTTGTGGCAACGTGGCAGAGCGAACTGAGTCAGCAGTAGAGTCGCATTGCTGTTAGCAAATCATGGGAGAGATGTCCAAACATCAGGAAATATAACTCCAAATCCTGCCGTCTGAAGCTACTTTGCTCTCCAGCTGACTTCTTCGCTCTGAAACACTAGCACCAGAGCTTTTTTCCCCTCAAAGTATGACTTATAAGCCATTTGTTTCTAGAGACCATTGTCAATGTCGTAGAAATATGAGTGATGGACATCTTTAAACACCCAGAACTAAAGAAGTTTATGTCTCTCAACAAGAAAATGAAAAATTTTACTCAAAGAAATAAATGATAGCAACATCATTTGTAAGTCAAATTGTTAAATAAATAAAACAATTTTAACAAAAGTTCCAAGTTTAAATCAGGAAAATAAACAATTCTCGAAGAACCCCAAACAAAACTCAATTACTTTACCAATACAGACTTTTGGAATAAGTGGATCAGCTCTTGAGGAAAAGCTTTATCACTCATAATCATCTTGGTTTAGCCTGGACTGCGTTTAAAGAGAAATACAGCCTGGCTGAACAGTTGCAATGTTCAAACTGTTTTAGTAGCCATTAAACCAAGGAGCAGATGAGTGATGACATCCTGCATCATATTACCCTGCAGCCTTCAGCCTATGACACCAGTATGTAATCGAATAAATTATCTTCCATTTACCCATGGGGCCATTAATCCCAGTTTAATGGCTTGGCTTTGCATCTGAATGTAGTTTCAATAGCCTGTAAAACCCTTTACCTTAAACTACAGAAGGGTAACAAATGTTCTGTAAGAGCATCAGTCTAGAGTGTTTTTTTTTAAAAAGGACATATTGCCCTTGACATTGCTATTTCCTGCATTATGCATTAAACACCATCTAGTTTCATGTGTACAAAAGATACCATAAAATATAAAATAGTGTTGTCATGTAGAAGCTTTCAATGAATAATTCATTTAGTTCAAACTGCAGTGGACAGCCTGTCTCCTATAAAATGTGTCCTGAGTCTGGAAACAAGTTAGACCGCTCAGATTGAATTCTGTAATGACACAAGCGGGCAGATCTAATAAGCTTTTCTAATAATGTTTCCAAAAGGGTATTTGATGCTGGAGGTGTTTGATGCTGGCCCGTCATTAACCTGGAGGTCAGAGGATCAAAACAGGCTGGGGAAAGGAAGAAGTTGCTGCACTTGGTGGTTTGATTTAAAACGGTCAAAAGAGACATTTTAGAAATCTCAATTATCCTGCAAATTATGATTAAAGCACCTAAAACGGGATTTTGGAGGATAAACATTTTTTTCTGTGTAGCTACTTGATTACAGTATAAGTCCTATAAGCAGTTTGCACACTCCAATCATATGCTCCAAACAGCTTTGAGCAATTGGTAATGTCGAGGCTGTAATCTACTTCAATGAAAGATTCAATTTCAAAGAAACAGATTAAGTCTCTTCTTCTAGAGTTTCAAATAAACAACAAGACAGCCTACAATTAGCTTTGATTCTGTACCTGTGGTCACATGTTTCATTTTGTTGTTCATCTTCCTTTGTCTGAAAATGTTCATCTGCAAAGATGAATGCTTTGTGTCTTTGCACCTCTTGTGCTTTCTTTGTATGAGTGTGTGTGTGTGTGTGTGTGTGTGTGTGTGTGTGTGTGGTTGTTGGTTTGTGTGTAAGTGCATGCATGTCTCCCTGTAGGAGTGTTTTGTGTCTAATTGCAGTATCCTTTAATAATTTACATCCCCTAGTCTCTTACGTCCGTCATTAAGAAATGGAAGAATTAGTCCCCGTTGCATGTGTGGGGCCATGCAAATGTGTGTGTGTGGTGGGGGTGGGGGGTCTGGTTTGGTCATTTGATGGTACTAATTGGGAAGTTTGCTATCATGCAATTTATATGTGCATGTATGGGCTCATCTTCATACATACATGCATGCTAGTGAAAGTATGTGTGTGCATTCATGCGTGTGTGTGTGTGTGTGTGTGTGTGTGTGTGTGTGTGTGTGTGTTTTGACCATTACGGTAAGTGTGCATTATTCAGTGATGCCTGCCAAGATCATTATCACCAGACAGCAAAGATGGGCAGGAGGAAGTGAATTGCTGAAGCACTGACTAAAGCACCTTCTGGTCAGATAAACTTCACACTACTCCACCTTTTGTCACTAATCAGAGGGTAATCAGACTGTGTTTGATCTAATTCTGTACTGTAGTCTTTTTTCCACTTAAATCTACCTTCAGATACCTTCATACACTTATAAAACACTAATATTTAGTGCTATCAGACCTGTTTAACTGAATGTTTGCTCTCTATGATATCTGCAGTCAATTCATCTTTTGTGAAACACTTCAGAGGACACATCTGGCTTGGTTGTAAAATATATATATATTTTTGTCTAGAACAAGCTATAAAGGGCATACAACTGCAATGTTACTAATGGAGCATAATAGGTGAGGCTAATTGATACGATCTACAGCGGCTTTGATGATTCTGTTTTAATCTGTTGAATAAAAAGAATATGTTTCTCTTTTTTCAGTATTATTAAACTACAAATAGATTTCCATTATCCTGATATATACCTACTCATTAGAGGAAACGAGGAACAGCTAAGGTGAAGTCAGTCAGGTGAAAGAACATCAGAACGTTAACGAGTAGATGTATGGCTAAATGGCATAAACAGGTAAAAAAAATAATAATAATAAAAGCTGGGCAAAAACATTTCTACCATGGCCTCGGAATTAATTAGGTGACAGAGAAAAAGAGAAAATGTTACACATTTTTTCTAGTACACATTTCAGGGTGACAAACTAGGAAGCCAAAATGTTGTATTTTAAGAATTGAATTTAAAAATCTGAGTGACTGAATGAATTTACCTTCCGCCTTTACAAAGCACACCATGTCTGATTTTACTGCAGCAGATCAAGTAACGACACAATAAAGGACAAAAAGCAGGTGACAAACCACATTAACCATTGCCTTGCTTTTTTAAAACACATTTTTCATTTTGAAAGAAGGATTTTACAACAAAAATAAATTCAAACAAACTCTTTTTCTTTTCTTCTCCATCTAAGGCTAAATACAAAAAGGCTGTACCATCTCGGACCTGCTTTCCCAGTTAGTGATGTTCTAATGTAGGGCTGCCAACTTTTGAACATTTCAAAGAGTGAGACGGGGTCACGGGGTTGGAAGCGGGCAATTCGCCAACTGTTTGGGGGAGGGGGGGGATTAATATTGACTTTATTTATTTATTTCTACTCTGTACGGAAGAGGATTAGAGCCACTGACAAGGAAAAAAAAAGAAAAGAAAGGGAATTCTTATTTTTTTCTCAGAATTCCGACTTTTAACCTCGGAATTCTGACAGGGACATCTGGGAAAAAAGTCCGAATTATCTTTCTTTTCTTCTTTTTTTCCTTTTCAGTGGCCCTAATCCTCTTCCGTACCTCTGACTTTACAGAGGGAACTGACCTTTGTTTAATACAAATTTTCTTTTCGTGAGGAAAATTTTACATTCAACTCTCCTGAACTTCTTCACATTATCTATTATCTAAACAGATCTATCTATCTATCTATCTATCTATCTATCTATCTATCTATCTATCTATCTATCTATCTATCTATCTATCTATCTATCTATCTATCTATCTATCTATCTATCTATCTTTCTATCTATCTATCATCTGTCTGTCTGTCAGCAGTAAAGAGCTACAGGAACTTTTAATTATAATTAATGTAAATGATTTAAATTCCATCTAGGGGTGGGCAATATCATGTCATTCATGATGCAGTTATTATTTCCTGCCAAGAAAAACAATCATGTTAAGCTAACTTCATTGATGTAGTTGCATCCACTAAACAGATGATAATGTTCATGTGGGTCATCAGCATGAAGTTATTGAAGTTATCAAAGCAAAGATGGCTGGAATCAGTTTTACCTGTAATCTGTGTCTCTAAGTGTGTGTGCTGCTGTAATGAGTGGATGTCCCCACTGCGGGACTAATAACATTTACTCAATTCTGTTATATTAATTCATATCAGCCAGTAGGGGAAAAAAAGTTTGAGGAATTTTGGCCTTTCCAGGTTTCCGTACCAGTAACCTGGTTATGGAGGAGGGGTTTGTCTCACAAACAGGAAAAACACACTGGTGAAGCGGTGAATTACAACATTAGGAATCTAGATCATCAACTAATGTAGGAGAGGGAACATGTGAGTGAGCCACCATGGTAGGAAGCCCAGCTGGCTGTGTGCGAGAGCAGCGATCTGTGGCTGATGAGTCTATGCCATGTCTATGCTGTTAACGCCTTGTTGGAAGAGGCGAAAACAACAAAGGACAGCAAAGAAAAATGTTCGAGAATACGCTTTCATTCCAGGATGCAGGAATATCTATGAACAGATTCATAGCTTTTGGTCTTTTCATTACTTGTTCGTCCACACTCCTGCAGCCCCCTGACTATGGACTATGTGCTCCATCAACTGTCCGTCTCCTTGATGAAGGGCTATCCACAGACAGCTTACATTCTTTCTTGATTTTTTTTCTTTAGCCTTGGTCTATTTTTGAACCCTTTTAGGTCAGAATGAGGAGCTAAGCAGAGCCACAACAACATTATAGTTTAATTAAATCAGAATGGAACACTCCCTGTTGTCAAAAATCTGAGTATAAGCTTCACCTGAAGTTTTGGGAAAGCAAACCTTTAAAGAAATATCTTTAATGTTGGAGAAGCTGCAGGTTATTTGAACGTGCAGAGTGGGGTTTTTGCCCTCGTTATTATTATTATTTGCTTTGTTATTACCAAACATCACCTTCGGGCCCCGACTGTAATGAATTGCACGCCCAGTACAACAGTGCAATGTTATCGTTAATTCTGGATTCATTTCCCAAAAGTGTTTTCAGACTGTCCAGAATCTCTGTTTTCATTGTAAGTCAGAAACACAAGCTACCATTTGGGAAATCTGCCTAAAGCAAGATTGAATGAGGTTAATTATTTCTTAATGAGCTTTAGAAAGATAATACACCTGAACTGCGAGGGCCAAGACAGTGGTTTACAATTCAAAGTTAGAGATAAAGGCTACATGCACCGTGGTGAATAGTGCGAGGCAGATGAGATAGACAGACTTGAGATAACAAAGAAAGGAACGAAGATTTAGGTTTCTTAAATGTAATACAAACTATGAAAGAAAAACTTAGACAATCATCACAAGGCTGAGCACCAGAAATTAAATTAACCATTTCACATTTAATGCTAGATGTTTGTGTTGCATTTTTGTAAATGACTTCAGGACGAGGGAACATCTGCTTCCAATGCAACACTGGTTATCATAAATAATAATACAAAATAAAAAAATGGGCACAAATAAACTGTTTCCTGTTAACCCTAACAACATCCTTTTAAAATGGGCATTTATAATTATTGCATTTGTTGAAACAAAATAGTTATCAGTGCTTTTGTCTTCTTCTGGCATTCGTCTAGAAAAAAGGGAAATGTGCAACTGACCGAACTGAATGATTTTAAATAAATATTTCCAACAAGGAAACAAAAAACAAACAATTGTATATAAATGACTCTCATGACTGTTGAAAAGAACACTTGGGCTTGGAGAAAAACACAAAAATAAAATGCTAAATAATAAGACCTAGATAATGCAGATGGTGGTCCTCCTGTTTAAAAAAGGGGACCGCAGGGTGAGTTGTGACTACAGGGGGATCACGCTCCTGAGCCTCCCTGGTAAGGTCTATTCAGGGCTTCTTTAGAGGAGGGTCCGTCGGACTCTCATATTCAAAAGGAACAATGTGGTTTTCGTCCTGGCCGTGGAACACTGGACCAGCTCTATATACTTAGGGGAGTCCTGGAGGGTCCGTGAAAGTTCGCCCAACCAACCTACATGTGTTTTGTGGATTTGGAGAAGGTGTTCGACCGACTCCCTCAGGGGATCCTGTGGGGGTTACTTCAGCAGTATGGGGTACCAGGCCCTTTGATATGGGCTGTTAGGTCCCTATATGACTGTGTCAGAGCTTGGTCTGCATTGCTGGCAATACGTCAGTCTCATTTCAGTAAGAGTTAGACTCCACCAAGGCTGCCCTTTGTCACCACCAATTCTGTGCCTAACTTTTACGAACAAAATTTCTAGGCACAGCCAAGGTGTTGAGGGCATTTATTTTGGTGGCCTAAATACTGAGTTTCTGCTTTTTGCAGATGATGTGGTCCTGTTGGCTTCATCAGAATGTGATCTCCAGCTTCTGCTGGAGCGGTTCACAGCCAAGTCTGAAGCGGCTGGGATGAGAATCAGGTCCTCTAAATTCAGGACCATAGTCTTGAGTTGGAAAAGAGTAAAATGCCTTCTCTGGGTCAGGGATGAGGTCCTGCCTCAAGTGGAGGAGTTTAAGTATCTCGGGGTCTTGTTCACGAGTGAAGGAAAGATGGAGTGTGAGAAAGATGGACGGATTGGTGCTGCATCTGCTGTGGTGTGGGCGTTGTACCGGTCTGTCGTGGTGAAGAGAGAGCTGAGTCAGAAGGCAAAGCTCTCGATTTACCGGTCGATCAACGTTCCTACCCTCACCTATGGTCATGAGCTTTGGGTAGTGACCGAAAGAATGAGATCGCAGATACAAGCGGCCGAAATGAGTTTTCTCTGCAGGATGGCTGGGCTCTCCCTTAGAGATAGGGTGAGAAGCTCGGTCATCTGGGAGGGGCTCGGAGTAGATTTGCTGCTCCTCCACATCGAGAGGAGCCAGTTGAGGTGGCTCGGGCATCTGGTCAGGATTTCTCCTGGACACCTCCCTGGTGAGGTTTTCCGGGCACGTCCAACCGGGACGAGGCCTAAAGGTAGACCCAGGACACGGTGGAGGGACTATGTCTCTCACCTTGCCAGGGAACGCCTTGGGATTATCCCGGAGGAGCTGGCCCATGCGGCTGGGGAGAGGGAAGTCTGGGCCTCTCAACTTAGGCTACTGCCCCGCAACCTGACTCCACATAAGCGGATAAAAATGGATGGATGTATGGATGGATGGATGAATGGATGGATGGATGAATGGATATCACATCACTTATCGATCATTCAATAAAAGTAACCACTTCCATCACGTTACACAGCAATATGATAGTATATTGACAAAAGGTGATAATACATTGTACACACCTGAAAATTATATTGTTGGAACAATAGAGTCATGATGTAATAACCTGATGTTGCTCTAATTTTATTTTACAAGGTATGCTGCTCTATGCTTCCATACTGAAATGTACTTACAGGTGGAACTTAATCATACAAAAGGTTATTCATGTCAGTAATTAAACTTAAATGATGAAACTAATATATGAGATTGACTTGCTGAATGCAAAGCCAGATATTTCAGCCTTTATTTCTTATCAATGTTATAATTATGCGGCACAGCTTATGAAAATCCTAAATTCACATTTAGTTTTGCAAGATTTTCTAATTTTTCAAGTTTCACCTAAAAATTACCATGATGATGCAACTACAGTAAGTGGTTCACAGTTTGACTCTGATCAGCTGTCTTTGTAAAGTGAAACAAATACTTACTAATATGCTTTTAACAATATTTTAGATTTCTAGGGAATAGAAATGCCAGGAAAACTGGCTCTCACACATTATTATTTTTTAATTTAAAGGCATGTGCAGTAGTTATTTCCTGAAGCACATCCAGAAGGTGTATCAGCATGCCTGTATGTTATTATCAGTTTAATAAGTCAGTGAGAGAATGAGAAACAATCTCCTTCAGGAGCCTAGATTAGTTTTCTGCATGAAATTTAAATTGCTCAGAAAGTCTAAATAGAGAAGTCACTTTTATCCCGAAGCGTGAAATTATGTTAGGGCCTAGTCCATTACACACACACACACACACACACACACACACACACACACACACACACACACACGTGGATACATGGAAGTATATTGAGAGATCATGAATATGCATGTTGCTTATACAGAATGACAATATGTGCAAACATTGTGTTCATGAATAAATGTATTTCTTTCCTGCTGTCTTTTGTTTTCTCTTATTTACTTGCACACACACACACACACACACACACACACACACACACACACACACACACACACACACACACACACACACACACACACACACACACACACACACACACACACACACATCTGTCTTTCTATCATATAGTGAGGAGTCGACCATCCCTTGACTCCCATTCACATTTGTGACTGTATTGTGGCCAAGCCTAACTTCAACTCTAACCATTGCTGAGCTATTCCTGACCCTAACCTTAACTGAAATATAATTCACACCTCACTTTGAAAAAAAAAAAGACAAGACAAAATGTTGATGATGTTTATCGATAAAGATGCACAAGGACACTCAAAAAAGAAGTAATAGCAGTGTGTTTGTAAAATATATTTTTGTATGACACATGTCATATTGCCTTAGGCTGTTGCAGAATATGGAAGCAAATAACAATAAATGGCATATTTTTTTTCTTGTGACAAAACAAATAATAGGACAAGTAGCAACCAGGTATCTGAGTTTCTTCTTTTTTTTTTTTACTTTTTTTTTTCTTTAAAATAGTGGTAGAGTGCATAGTTATGCATAGTTTCCCATAAGTATTTACACTCTAAGTAACACACTTTTCAATAACTGAACACCTTACATAATTCCCTGCAAAGTTACTCCTGATTAAATAGCAATGAGCAGGATTCTGTCAGAGGTCTCAGAACAGGTTGGGTCGAGTTTGTGAATGCATCAGACTAAACAAATATGACATTCGAGGACAGGAGGGGTCAGCTGAAATGAAGGGGTTTCCTCCTCAAAACTGACATTTGAATTTTTTCCCCCTAGAAATGTGGACAAACCTAAATAGGCACAAGAATGAGCACGTTTCCGTACTGACCATTCTTTGGTTGCCTGACGTCAATGAACCAAATTGTTCAACCTCACTGCTGATGCTGAGCCAGGAGGAATAGTTTCTGGTCAAAGTTGTTCTTTTCCTCCATTCTCCTCCCTTTCTTTCTCCAAGACATGCACAATTCACATGGGATCGTAAAAGGGCACAGGCAACGCGTGGATTTCTGTCCCACTGAACACCAGCCAAAATGAAACAGGCCTTTACCTTGTGTGCACACAATGACTGCTGGTGATAAATGACCATGGCACGTTCACAAAATGTACCTATTAGCCACTAGACCAACATATAACTCCCTCACACAAGCAGTTGTGTTATATTTTATGTCAGACAATGCAAAGCAACAATTACCTTTAGCTGGGGTGTAACCATGAGAAATGAATTGGACCATTACTGTATTTTACTTTAACCATTTAATAAAACACTCTAATGATCTGCTAAGAACTAATTAAATACTTTAACCTGTTGCAAGATGTGGAACAAAAACATGCATTTATCTAAATTCGAAAATAAATGCTGAAATAGGGACATATCTACATTGTTTTTGGGAATGCTCGATGGGTTTACCCTTTTGGACTGATGTCCTGGAAATCCTGGGTGCTTGGTCTGGCATAGAAGTCCCTCAGACCCCTGATCTACGCTTACTGGGAGATAGCTCCCAAATACCAAATGTTCTGTATCATTACGGTCAGACTAGTTACAGCATCCAGGATTATATTAAGACATTGGAATACTAAAGTGCGCCCTGGGATTGATGAATGGATTGCGGCGATGGCGGAAACAGCTGCTTATGAAGCCATGCTCAGCAGCCTGAAAGGGGACAAGGACACAGATTGGAACGGCTTTTGAGGAACATTGAAACATGTTACATAAAACTTTGAAATCTAATGCCTCACTGCCTGGATTTGGATTCCTAACAGACTCCGAATTAAGTATGGCTACTGGTCTATGTAGCTGTAATAGCTGAACCCGAAACTCTTAGAATCGTTGGTACCCTGGAAAGGAAGGGTGTGTGTGTGTGTGTGTGTGTGTGTGTGTGTGTGTGTGGGGGGGGGGGGGGGGGGGCACAAGCCTTTGTGTTTTCTTTTGTTTTTGTATGTTCTTGTACATTATAAAAGTTCTGAAAATAATAAAAAAAAACTTTTATTATATATAAAAAAATAAAATAAATGCTGAAACAATTACTTCATACGTTTTCAATGAGATAAATAACATGGACAACTTTTTTTGGGCCAAAAGATATATATCAAAAATCATTGAAAAGGTATTGTAACTAAAGTAACTGTAACTGAATTGTTGTTAAAAAAAAAGCATGAAACTAATATGCTAGATACCAAATTCAGTTCATGTATTTCTTTTCCATCTGCGCAACGTTTGAGTGAAATCAAGATGGAGCATTGAAACTTTAACTGGAGCAAGAAGTAACATTTTAGAAAAGACAAAGATGCACTCCAGCTGCTCAAGTTTGCTCCAACTGATTGTAATGCATCTGAAAGGAAAGCAATGAGTCTAATCTTTCTGACACAGATGTGTCAACTCCAGGCGGAAAGTCTCGGCATGCAAGTTTTATCACACAACATTTCATTTCATGGGAAAAGGAATGTAAAAATGCCTTCAAAATTCTGGCATTTATTTTATTCTTTCACCAGTCTGTCTCAGACATTAAATTATTTCAACTTCTCCTGCAGTTTCCAAAATGTAAGCACCTATGTGACATTTTGAATGCTTGTATATTCTAAGGCACTAGATAGAGGATGCTTTGTATATTTACAGCTTCTCATCTTGAAACTGAGCTCTTCTTTAGCTGTTTTTATGCAACTTCATGTCTACCCAAAATATTTTCTCTCAGCAGGACTTTTTTTTGTCTTGACTTAATCAAATGCATCCAGAGTCATACAGTTCAACTCTTCCGCAAACCTCCCGTAACATTTAAAAATAAGCATGTGAAGTTTGTTAGCCTGTACATTTAAAGACAAAACTCTTTGGAGTTACTTGATTTTATTGTGTACATGAGTTTCACATGATTAAAGTAAGTTTAACGGACAGAATGTTTCTCTTTCCTTCTACTTCGTAAAACCAAAGTATTCAATTTTTATTTGGATGGTCTGAGCTTGGGGCAGGGTGCCTGAGCCCCTGTCTGTCTAGACCATGATGCACATGCTCCCTATGATTTCCATAGGTGTCCTTCTAGTTGGAGACACTGCTGACTGCTTATTGAACTCCTCTGTACCACTGTCCTTTTCAGTCATGTTTTGTTCTTGCTCACTGGTATCTTAAAATCCATACACAACATTTTAGTACATATATATTTAATTTCAACAGCAATCATTTGAATGTAAATTGAACTAAAACTGTAATAACTTGATTTATTTTGACTTTCAACATTTAAGAAAGAGCTAGGGAACCTGTGCCATCCAACCATCAGCGTGCTGAATCATAAACACAATCTTTTTAAATTACCCCAACAATAAGGAATCAGTTAGAGACTTGCACCCTTCTAAGTTAGCATTACACAAGTTAATCATGTCCGTCATACAAACTTGATCCATTTATAAAGAAACTAAATGTAAGGAATACAAGATTTAAATAAAGCAGGATTTTTTTTTCAGTGCATTCTGTCATTTCTGGTCATGGTTGAACATGATTATATTGATTTAAATTAGTCAATGTTTAGTCAATGCAAGAACATTTAGTACATTTGACTTTGTCAATAAATAACTCAAGTCTACTCCAATTAATTATGTTTACAGAAAAAAACTTGTATACGTTGTGTAACGTCTAGAAAATGTGATTTAGCATATTCAAAAACCTGCCAATTAGTTATTATATTAAAGCTTCTATATTCTTATTTACAACATTTACAGTGTTTAGTGGTTTAAAACAGTTGAATGATGATGAACAAGATGTGTTACGATCTACATTGCCAAGAAGAAATAGTTTTTGATATTTGGTTAAAACCAAACAGGGACAAGGACGACCTGAGGGAAATAGTTGAGACAGCTTGAGGATGTTGTAAGAGGATTAGAAGAGGAGAAACATAGAAGAGAGCAGAAATAAACACACATTCGTGTATTTGAGAAAAAATCTTTGTAAAATGAGCAAAAAATGAAAAAATAAGTGAAAATAATAAAAACTCTAGTTTGGAAACTAAGTGAAACACGATGGATGAAAGTGATAGAAAGAATTTAATTACTGGACGTGGGCTTTTACAAATCTCTGCAAAGCAGTCCTTTTAAATAGTACTTATGTCCTTTACTGCGACTTTGCACAGCATAAACTCTAATCTGAGTGCAAAAACATTTAAACTACAAACTTATTGCTGCAAATGCTTCTCACCATTTTTTTCCCTTGATGGAACGGCTTTGAAAAAAGAAGGGTTGGGAAAGCAATCTGTCTCTCTAGATTACTTCTGAAACCCAACAGACACAAAGAAGCCAAGACACTTTCTCGTCTCTTCAGATATTTTCTAGTCTCCCTTGTGGCTCCACAATGACTTTGTACACCAGACCCATTTAAACTATTGTTATGGTTGTCTGTTACAATAAAATGATGAGAGCTGCTGCTGTCCTGGAAGTAGGGCAAGAAATGGAGAAGACTTTAGGACATGGAGCAGAACGAAAGAGGGCAAAGTTTAAAAAAATACATAAAAAGCACAAATAGAATCCATTAAGGATAGAGACGAATGTTCTAATGTTACAGGAAAGACTGGAGATATAAAAAAGTTTAGGGATGAAGATGTGAAAAAGGGCATTTAGAGGAGACCTATTATGATTTTCATTTCTTGAGTTATAATATATGGTTGATACAAAACAATGTTCACAAAGTTCTTTACACTAAATCCCTTCGACATAAAACTATTTCAGTGGTTGTTCTCTTGTCGTTTTCCTTTTCTCTAAGCGTGTGAGCTGCTGTGAATTTCCCTATGGGATTAATAAAGTCTATTCTATTCTCTTTGACAGTTTCAGTACCTTCCAGAACGAGGTGTTTCAGGGCAATGTCCCTTTGAGGAAACAATCTGATGTTGGTCACGCCCACCCCTCCCCCACTTGGGCAGCTATAATCTGAAATATCCTGGAGGGGCTCATAGTAGAGCCACTGTTCCTCCAACAGAAGAAGAAGAAAATATCATTTCTATAGCGCATCTCAAGATAAAAATCACGAGGCGCTTCACAAAAACAAAAAAATGTGAAAATATAAAAAAGCATTTAGAAAATGTTTAAAAATATATTTAAAATCAGCAAAAATAGACAATTGTGATTAAAAAAATGTTAAGAAAGAGAGAGAGTGAATAGGAAAGAGGGAAATCAGTGGATCCTGAGGATGGTGGAATAGGTGGGGAGAGCAGAATAAAGAGAGTGGTGATGAAGGTCACATCAAAGCCAGCCTCAACAGTTGAGTCTTCAGCTGCTTTTTACAGGAGACCACTGAGTCCACCGATCTCAGGCTCAGGGGGAGAGAGTTCCAGAGTCTGGGGGGCACAGCAGCAAATGATCGCTCACCTTTGGTCTTTAGCCTGGTGCCGCACAACCAGTACGCTTTGGTCAATGCAACACAGCCTGTAACAGCAGCTCTTGCTTGCAAATGAGAGGTGGCTTTATTCTAATTTTCCTCGTTTGTGACACCACAAACAGAGACTTTTTTAAACAGCTTGTTTTAGGCACATAATTATCCCGTATTTGATTTATTTATTATTTATTTTGGTTTGTTTGTTTTATGTTTGGAGTGTTTAGAATGGTAATAGAACCCCACATGGTAGCAAAAAAATAAAAATAAAATACATACAAAGAGTGTGTCCTCTTTTTCAAATTTGAACCCATGATTTGTATGTTTCAAAGAATAAGCAATGTGTGTCCCAAGTCTTGAGAGGATATTTAATTTTCATGTGAAATCAAGCCGCATTAGAGCAAGGGCTTATGATCTGTGCAAGTAACTTTAGCAAAGGCTCATAGACGTTTTGGAGATAAAACAGTGGAATTTCCCTCTGGGATTAATAAAGTATTTTTGAATTGAATTTGAACTGAATTGAATTGAAAGCCTGATGATTTCTGTGTAATTCTTCTGGTAAATGTCTTGTTTTCACCCTGTTTTCACTCCTCAAAGTTTTTAAAAACACCCTCTGTACTCAAAAATTGGTACAAACAAGATCAGTAATTAAACCAACAGCCCACTAGTTCCAGCAGTGGCCTCAGGCGTGAGGGACCAAATGCTTCTAAGTTTGAAGATGACATCCCAGAGGAGCTCTAAGGGTTCATCCTCTCCCCCAGTGATCTGTCTGCAAAGACACACAGCAATTGCATTACCCTGCAATGTAGCACAGGTCCCATGAGCGTGTGTGTGTGTGTGTGTGTGTGTGTGTGTGTGTGTGTGTGTGTGTGTGTGTGTGTGTGTGTGTGTGTGTGTGTGTGTGTGTGTGTGTGTGTGTGTGCAGGGATGACACAACCAAAACAAGCTGTCCAGGGAAAAGGAAAAAGACATCAAGTGGTGTGTCTGTGTGGAAATCAGTTCCCCACACATCAATTTAACCAGATAATTCACACCTCCTTCAACTCCTCCACCAGAGCCAGTCAGTGTGTAGTTTAGCTTTGACAGCCATTTGGAGTATCTGTTAATTAAACAGATTGTGATGTGCACAAAGGATTTAAATATTAAATGCATGTTATTAGATATGAGTGTGAGTTATAGTACAGACCGGCAGAAACCTCTGTAGTATGAACATGTACCATTGCAGTGTCCCCAAATGCTGTTTACTCCTCACTGAGGGTCTGTTTGTTTGCTTCTGATGGGTTGTGACGCAGAGACAAGCAAACTAGAGCATGATACAACAATAGAACTGTCTCATTTTACCTGCCATCAAACCCTTAAATCGAAGCCGGACATTGTCTAACTATGTATGTATGTGTATGTGTGTGTGTGTGTGTGTGTGTGTGTGTGTGTGTGTGTGTATATATATATATATATATATATGTATATGTGTGTGCATTTTATGGTGGCAGTCTAATAGAGACTTTGTTGTTCACCTTCTGGCTCTACACAGATCTGACAGGCCAAACCTTAAAATGAGAGTGTGTGTTGTGCCTAACGTTTAGTTTTCAGGTTGGTTTTGTTTGAACAGACCATGTATTTCGTAAAGAGCTATCAACACAACAAATAACTATAATTTAAAATAAATAAAATATGAAACATTGAGAATATTCATAGAATCCTGCAAAGAAACATCTGTTTTGAGATGGCGTTGCTGACCTTCTCAGCATCTGATTGGTGTTAAAGCTTTCATCAGACAAATAAAACACTGATTTTGAAAAGTCTGTATGACATAATTTCATTTATTCTAGCAGTGCCTGAACTTGTCAGGTCTCTAAAAAACATAAAAAAACTAGATTTTTAAAAATAAAATGACAACCTATTTGACTATTTAAGTATTTTCCAGTAAACTGGTTTTTATTTTTAAAATAAAAACTGCATCAATCTATTTTTAGATATATTTTCTCTGATATGGCATTCAGAATTTTTATTAGGTCAATTAAAATTTTTGCACATATTTATAAAGTATCATTTTAATTAAAGCAAAAATAGCAGACTGTCTCAGAATAGCAGATCTTTGTCTTTGTAACTGGGTGTAAAAAACATGCTTACAGTTAAACTGTCGTAGCTGGTGCAACAAGTTCCAGTTTGACCGGTGGCCTGTGCATGTGTGTGTGTGTGTCTGTGCGCGTGCGTGCGTGTGTGACTTGCAGCTGATTGTCTGACAGGTCACAGAGTAAATGGCTCGATATATGACCCCCTACATTGATGTTTTGTCTGCTGTGAGGCTAAATAACTGGGCGGGTGCAGCCCATGCTGCTCTGCTATAAATTGTTTAGGCGACAGGAGTTTGCGACAGCAATAGATAGAAAATGGCAGAAAGGGGCAGGAGAGCAAAGTAAAGGATGTTGCATTTCAGCTAAAAGCTTAAAAGGTGCATGTCCTCTCACCTTTGAAATTAAATTTATTCTTTCACTACAGCTATGCTCTTTTTTTGCTCTCTTAAGTCTTTCTCTACAAGTGAACATCACTTATTTATTGAATAGTGTCTAGAGATATCACAGAGCACGCCACAGATGAAGAGCTTGTCCTGTTGAATTTGAGTACAGTATTTTACCCTTCTGCTGTCTTCAGTGTCTCCATTTACAACTTAAAATCAACACTTTTTTCCCTCTAATTCACTGTTTCTTCAAACATGAATCATTGAGGCAATGTCCTCAACATGAAACCAGTGTATCCTGCATCTATAGGAGTCATAATGGTAACATTTTGTGATGCTATCCTCCAGTGGGTGGCACATGGCGATGTAGACAGTGCAGTTTAGCATTTTTAACATTTTTAACACACACATTGAAGGCTTCCTTCATTTAAAGATATTACATCATGCACTGGGTTGCATTCCTACCCCTTTACCACGCCCTTCTACAAGAGCTTCTTCCTCGTTTTCCAAACCAAAAGCTTCTTGCTGGGATAAAAAGGGTTCTGTGGTAAAACCTGCAGCCATAGTTTTAGCTCAAAGTTGACTGAACGTTCATTTAGAGCCTTTGAGTGTGTGAGTATTGTTGACCCTCTGGAGGCAGGCGTTGCATATTTGCAACAGTCAAAACCTACCTACCTGGTTACTCCACATACACATTTCATGAGCATTTTTTAACTCAGAAGTACCCCTGAAGGACATAGTTGTTCGTCCTTTTATCAGAACTTATTTAGAGCCTGAGAGGGCGAAATGATGCATGGATGGTTGCATATCATGTAATTTGAACTTTGTTTTTTGATAATTTTGCATGTGGTTTAAGTTAAAAGACACAATCTGGATAGTTGGTTGGCTTAGACACATCTGCTGTAAGGAACTCGGGGTCTTCGGGTGTTTTGGATCTTTGATCTTCAGACATCCTCACCTGGATGTTCCAGAATTTTGTGATTTTTGTAGTTTCTAGTTAGAAAAGGGACCGGAATACATTGGTGTCCAAACTTAAAAGGAAATATTAGGAAAAACAACATTTTCATTTTCTAATGTTGGGGTGGCTTCATAAAAAATCAGTACATTTTCAGAGAGTTGTCTTTTGTTAAAGGTCATTGTTCAACTAGACGCAACATCCTGCAGGGGGATTATTTTCCAAATAACCAAACTATTTAGGAAACAACTCCATCCTATCGACCCTCAATCTTGCCACTGCACAATGTGACATTTGTGCTCATCTGTGCACATTTCTTCAGACAATCCCAGCTTTGTTTGTACCCACAGTGTCAGAGGTAATGTAAGCATCCCATAGTTATATACAGAGAAGAGAAACACCACAAACACAAAGAGAAACAGGCATCACAGCAACTCCTGCAGACACACAAATGCTGTCTGCCTTGTTGACACACTTCAAACATTTAGCACCAAACCATATACACACACAGAGACCTAACCGGGGTCATGGCATGACGCCTTCTGTCCTAATGTGAACCAGAGTAAACAACACTAAACAACTGTAACTGCAAACTGCAAGTCGGAGAAGCACCGGAAAGTGGGGATGCAACCGAGGCAAGAAGGCACAGACAGATGGCTCAGTGCTATTCTCCTGATCACACTTCTGCTTGTGTAAAACATAACAGGCCCCGGGTGTGAGTTATAAACACCGCATAAAAATCAAACTATCGTCAATATGGTAATCACGACAAGTGTAGCCTGTCATGACTGCACAACACGTCCAAGCTCAGTAGGTGACAGCCAGTATAATGAAACATGTACAAGGTGTACAGAGATAAACGAGCAGGACGGATAAAAAAGAAACAAATGCAGTGTCTCTGGTTTGAAAAGCGGATTCAAAGTTAAGAATTCCAGCATGTCTTGAACGTGTCACAAAATCACCAACTGTTAACAAGGCAATTATGCTCAATGCCAGGCTAGCCCGCAAAGGTATTGTTCTCACAAAGTTGTAATTGACCCCTGATGAATGGCTACACAATGAAAGTCTGTTTCTCTCTCACATGCACTGTTTGAGAGACCACCAAAGTGTCATTATGATGCAGAAATGCTACCATTCCTGAAAGGAAACACACACACACACACACACACACACACACACACACACACACACACACACACACACACACACACACACACACACACACACACACACACACACACACACACACATAATCGGACCTGGTTATGTATTGCATCATTCACCCTGCTGACACAATCTACCATAACATAAAACTCTCATTAATTTGGTATTGTTTCAGCATTCGGTAATTCATCATTGCCAATATGATTAACCAAACTGTCACACTCCCATATAGTCTCATTCATCAAACATTTGCATGGAAATGTAACATTTAACAGTAGCGCTGCAGTGCAATCTTGATGGGTGGTGAGCTTGGGCTGCTTTCGATTCCGTTAATAAGTGAATCCTACGTGCACGGTTTGCAAATAATCTGCAGACAAGATAAGCTGAACACACTAAATAATTCAACATTTTTGTCATTTTAGTTTAATTTTCCCCTCTTTATTTACGTATTTTTGAAATCACACTGGATGTGAATGTAATCTCTTATTGGGCCAGTAAAGGCATTACCAGTGGTGATATTGCTGCTCGACACACAGAGCAACCAAACCGCTGCTTTTTTGTTAGAACAGACTTTTTCTAACACTATTATAAAGTCCATTAAATAATGCAGGTGCATAAATGGGGGAAATAATTAGTTGTTTTTAAGGCTATGCAAAAAAAAGTTTAATTTTTCTCACTGTGAAACTATTATGCAGTAGTATGATTAACAACCTGATAGTGGTTGCATTATCCATTCCCTCTACCAGATTGAAACTGAAAGGCTTCCATTTGAGTCAATCCTGGCCAATAATTTTCTGCAATAAAAAACAACTTTGTGTGTGTGTGTGTGTGTGTGTGTGTGTGTGTGTGTGTGTGTGTGTTGTGGCTGTTTTCAATCCCTCCACTTCCTCGGCTCTCCTTGTCAGTCCATCCCATCTCGACACCATCATTATGCTCAGACCCAGTGTTTAAATCCCTCCCCATCAGAATAATGGATCTCAGAGGAGGCCACTGCCATCTCACAGGCCACAAGAAGACGCTGTTAAATCGACACTCAGAAGGCTTTTATGTGATTATTAAAATCTCCACACATAACAGCAAAATGACTGAATGTCATTTTAATAACCAATCATTAGAAGTTTGTCATCTGGTAGCGAGTTCTGCTCCAAGGACCACCATCATGTCACTCTAAGTTAATGATGTCATTTCAAAATAAAACAAAACACCCTTCAAATGTCAGAAATCATCAATATTTTTTAGCTTATTTGGGAAATAAGCTGGTTAATGTCAGCTACTTACCTCCTACGTGAAGATAAATGGTATCACGCCTCTCTCCGTGTGGGTTCTGAAAGCAGCTGTAGAGTCCATTATGGCTGAGGTCCACCTGGTTCAGAATCAGCACTGGACCTTCTAATTGGTGCTTGGCCTGCACGTCTGTCCCATTCACCTTCCACGACACCGACGTGCCACTTTCCAGGGAGCCGCACTGCATGGTGACGTCACTGCCCATCCGCTCATACTGGTTCCTTGCAACTGAAACCACAGAAGAAGCAACAGTTATGAGACCATTTACCTATTTTAGGTCTTCTCAAAGACACAACCAGCTCCTCCTCTACACCAACAGAGCAAAGCACAGCCCATCTCCCACTTCATTGCCTGCCATCTAGACACAGGGATGTAAGAAAATATTGATATGCTGAAATATCTTTTTATCTCATGTTATAATACTGACTTGATATTTTACACTAAAGCTTTGTTTACTGTCTAGAAGGGCCTTGAGTTGTCGTTTTGTCTGCTGCATCTATAAAGGTAAATAAATTCACTGTATACATTTATAATTTTAGATAATAGGCAATTTAATTAGTTAATAACGTATTTTAATCCAAAAATAACATTTAAATAGACAGTTTCAGAATCTTAAGTGCCCATGTTTTCTGTCCTTCTCCACCGTTTCATATTTATTTCATGCCACTGTGTCATTTTCTGTCTTCCTTTATATTTTAGTCATTAAAAACAAAAACAAGAAAATTAAGAGGAAGGTGAAGGGTGATCAAATGCTGGAGATTCTCTTTGACTGTAACATTTTTCAGTCTTGGAATTTTATTTTCATCTTGCCCTGGAAAACCAGAAATTCTCTGGCAGTCAAAATGACTACGTCTGACCAAAATAGGTAGAAATGACCATATTTCATTTGTCTTTTACACAATAAATAAATAAATAAATGCATTTTTATTAAATTTACACCAATTTATAAAATGTCAGGGACTAGCAAGGCTGTATATTTTACTTGATAAAGTAATTAAAGTATTAGTGTTAAAGCAATATATTAGTTGTTGTTTTTTCAGAGTTCACATGTCAAAGTTTACTGAATCTCTTTTGTATGGTGCAATTCCAACTCTGACTACTAGGTGGCAGAAGTTTTTACGGCCTTTATTTTGACGGATCACTACAGTAATACTGGATCATGTGCCTGACCCGCGTTTTGTAATTACATTCAGTCTCAGAAATCACAAATATTGTGTGGTTTTTATTGCAATATACCGTATCTCCCCTGTATTGTAATAAATATCGTATTGCCAGATTTTTGCCAGTATACCCTGCTTAAACTCAAACAAAACTTAAACACAAAAAGTAACTTATACCTTTTACACAAACCAGCTTATGGTTGATGAACAGTTAAACAGAAGGCTTTTCTAAAAGTCATACTTCTGTATCCTGTCTTCCTGTTGCCCTAGCAACCAGAAACTGACAGAGGCAAATAAGACTTTCTTATCTGGCAACCTTTTCAGCTGTTCTAAAATATGGAGGAAAGGGAAAAATATTTGGATTATAGCAGTATTCAATCATTTTCAGCTTCACTGTCCAGATATGCACATTACTTAGCCAGTGATTTGTTGCAGCAGGGATGGAGAGTGTGAAAAATAAGATTTTTTTAAAACCATTTTCCAGAATCCATAAATAGTTATGAGCTTTTTCCGGACTTTCTGCTGAGTAAAAAAAGTTTAGATTTCATTCCAGGCAAAAACGAAGGAAAAACTCAAACTATTTCTACGTTTGTGTGCCTCTTTAGGTAGCCGTGTTCCTGTCTTGCCACTGATGCCAACAATGGCTTGTCAGGAAAGATGTGGATTGTGTGACCTCTGAGGTTAAGGGATTTATGTGAGCCTAATGGGAGTTTTAGTCGGGACGCGGGGGTTAGTAGGCCCGCTCCGTTGGTAAGTCTCACGGGACTTGTCAAAACCACAAGCAGCAGAGACCTCAGATTATCACTCAAACAGCAGATCAACAAGAACCAACAATAAAATATTGATCCACATCTCTGAGAAAAAAAAAAAAACTTGTGGATGAACATAAAAGAGGAAAACACACCAGCTTGGGATCAGATACTGTCAGAGTTCTCGTCTAACTCTGATGTCTCCTTTATCTCTGTGCATCGTCCCCGTCCTCCTTTCACCTCTCATTTCCTTGTTTTTCACTTGAGTTCCCTTCCTTCTCTCCGTCTCCTCTGACATGCCTCTTAACACAGCTGATAGAGATGTCAACCAGGTGTTTCATGTATATTTCATGTCTCATAACAGAGCCATCTATATTTAATAGGACACAATCCTTGCCCCCATTAACATTAACCTGACACTGTTTGTTCTGTTTGTCCTCCACGTTGTCGTTCATTCCCATCAGCAGAGCAAACTCAGTCTTCCTATCTTTTCCTTTCATGCGTGTCATTGTTACACTTTTCTGTTGACTCTGTCCGTCACATTTACCTGCATGCTTGCCTCTCTCCCCTTTTTTAATGATGTGATGGGCTTGTATGCACATTAGTGGCAAGAAATAACAATTTCTTTTGATCTCTGTCCGTGTCAACTCTCATTGAATGGGTTTTCGGGACTTTATTTACATAAAAAGCTTTTTGCGTCTTTGATGATGATGCTGTCGCCCCGAGGCTTTATGTGACAAACAAGGAACGGAAAGCTTGAGAAAAATGCTAAAACATTTGGAAGTTTATCTTAGGAAGAGGAGATTTGTTTGATATTCCATTATTGAAATTCTCAGGATCACCTTTGGTTGCCATTAAGATGTTACCCAGCTGAAAGCTTAATTTGTCAGACAGAAGTATTTTTTTAGAACATTTTACATAAAATATTTTAAGTGATATGTTCTACAGAGGGCTGCACGGTGGCGCAACGGTTAAAGCTGTTGCCATGCAGCAAGAAGGTCCTGGGTTCGCTTCCCAGCCTGGGATCTTTCTGCATGGAGTTTGCATGTTCTCCCTGTGCATGCGTGGGTTCTCTCCGGGTACTCCGGCTTCCTCCCACAGTCCAAAAACATGACTCACAGCTCACAGCTCCACCTCTTTTCCCTTTTATGGAATTGTCTGGTTGATTGGTCTGTCCAAATTGTCCTTAAGTGTGAGTGTGTGTGTGTGTGTGTGTGTGCGTGTGTGCGTGTGTGCGTGTGTGCGTGTGTGTGTGTGTGTGTGTGTGTGTGTGCATGATTGTTTGTTCTGTGTGTGTCTGTGTTGCCCTGCAATGGACTGGCCCTCTGTCCAGGGTGTACCCCGCCTGATGGCCCGTTGACTGCTGGAGATAGGCACCAGCCCCCCCCCGCGACCCTACGTGGACAAAGCAGGTTCAGACGATGGATGGATGGATGGATGGATGGATGGATAATCTACAGATGTTACCCCATTTTTCTTATCAATTTAAGTAACATCACTTTTTCTTCCTCTGTCTTTTCCCATATCTACTCATCTTCTTACAGTTTTTAATTGTTTATCTTTTACATGTGTCTTCCTTTTTTCTTCTGCCTTTTTAACATTTACAACGTCAGGCTTTATCTTAGCTCTTGGTTACCTCCTTATTTCTGCCTCCTTTCATTTGCCCATCAGTGGGCTCTCACAAACATCAGTAAAGACACATGACACGATAAACTAACTTTATACAAACAAACAGAAGTCAGAATTATAGCAGCAATGAATTCAGAAGTTGGAAAAAAATATATGCTGTAAGGGTTTTTTCTATCTTGTTGACAGAACAATGTCCTATTCATTTCTAAGGAGGAGGCAGGACTTAACGATTTTATTGCTTCCAGCCTCTAGGACGGGGTTGTGTTGTGTTTTTTCCTCCACATTCAACTTTTGAGATTGGCCCTTCTGTCTCGTTGATGCAAACATGAATGGATCTCAACTATGTTTTCTTTTTCCAAAACAGCTCCATGTGTTCACAGATGGTGTGAACTCATAAAGGAAATCCCAAATTTTTTGTAGGTTTGAACCAAGCCCCCATAATTCGGGCCTGGATATAGCAAAACAGGAAGTGACAAAAATTGCAGTTCCAGCCTCATCCGCTTGGATCAGAAGCGAGCAAATCCTCATTGACTCCTATGATAAAAATACCAATTTCACAGCAAAAATAAACATGTTTACAGCCTGGTACCAAAACATGGTTTAGGTTTAATAGATCTTGTTTACAGTCATGACAACTCCGAGGGGGGTGAATTTTGTTGTCACTCTTCTAAGTGTATTAAATGCCTAAAATTCTGAATAATGAATGAGCATCAGACCCACGTGACTGCAGAGCTAGCTCCGGGGAAAGGCCTCAGCCTGAGCCTCGGCCTCGCCTTAAACTGTTCCACCATTTTCAGTCTCTCAACTTAGACCATTAGTTGTGCCATTTGTGCATTCTTTGTTTGGATGTTATTTGTGCAATTGTTGGACAAAATGACTTGCTGTGGTATTATTTGCATTAATAGAGCATCCAAGGAGTCTCCACTTTATATTTTTTGGTAAGTAAAATTATATTTATGCATTTTAGGAAAATGGGTTGAAATACGACATGTTGGTGGAGCTTAGTTCTGACTATCGGTATGGTCTCCCTCCCCTCAGCGGCAGCTCGGCGCATCTCTGACTGCAGCGGCGTCTTTCTGCTGCGTGGGCTGCCGGCTTGTGGAGCTCTCGGACTCGGAGAGACACCTGATCACAGATATACTGCAGCTCGGTGAGGGTTGATAGTGCTTGATGTTAGTCTCCAGAAGTCTGTATGCCATCAGATAAACTCGCTTGTTTTTCTATTTTTTTTGCATAATTGTAAAATAGTGGTGGTGGGGGGCAACTAAATAACAGATTTGTCCACAAAGAGCTGCGCCTGGGTTCTGTGTTCTCATGAGAACTAGTGCTACCTTCGTTAGCTTAGCTCCCACCTCCGTGTTAGCTTTGGGTTAGCTTGTAGCTACATCACTTCAGTTTGACAGGTGTCGTCATTTGATGCCAGCCTTACAGCCCCATTCACAGCTCCACCTCTTTTCCCTTTTATGGAATCGTCTGGGCATGATGAGACATGTGACCGAATCAAAATGGCAGTGGTGGCCACCTTCAATTTCAGATTACAAACTTATAATACGAGCCTATGGACATGAATTGTCCAGTATATACATTGATGGTTTGAAAGCAAAACAAAATGTTTTAAGCATGAAATATCAATGTATCAAAAGCAGTTCCGCTCAGTTATGGGTGTTAGCTTATTAATTGGTTTGGGTTATTTTTATGCCCTGAAGGAGAAAAGTAATTATTATTCCTACAAACTAATGTCAGTGTCCTCCATGTTGCTTCTGAATTTATTTATGAATGCACGGCAGAGGGGTCCATAAAAATACTTTTGGATTTCTAAAAATCCCGTTAACAAGCTGTTTTTTCATGAGAGTCCTACCCCCTACCCAACATGCATGTGCATGCACACACACAATTGCTATAATCTTGGACGGCTGCTGTACAGTGGCATAGTGGTTAGCATTGTTGCCTTGCAGCAAGAAGGTCCTGAGTTCAAATCTCAGCCTGGGGTCTCTCTGAGTTTGTATGTTCTCCCTGTGCATGCATGGGTTCTCTGCGGGTACTTTAGCTTCCTCCCACAGTCCAACAATATGACTGTCAGGGTAATTGGTTTCTCTAAATTGTCCTTAGATATGTGTGTGTGCATGGTCTTTTTTCCTGTGTGTCTCTGTGTTGCCCTGCGATGGACTGACAACCTGTCCAGGGTGTACCCCACCTGCTTGCCTAGAGACTGGTGGGGATAGGCACCAGCCCCTTGTGAATCTGCATGAACAAGTGGGTATAGAAAATGGATGGTTTCCTAAAGCTAGGCTTTACTATATGTCCATGCCAGTGAGGGGAAAATGTTCTCCAGGCTCTTCTGTGTCATTTTTGGGCAACGCACATTGTCAGTTTAATATTAAGGCTTTGAGTCAAATATGTGTCTTTTGTGTGAGTATTGCTAATGATGCATGTGAAATATGAAAAGGTACATGTCAAAAATGGTACATTTTGTAGGTTAAGTGATCATTTATGTCAACATTTGTTCACCAAGAGATAGTTTTTGTTCACTTTTAGGGACTCCCTAAGTCCCTAATCTAAAAAAGTTAAAATAAATGAAATAATAACCATCCGTCCATCTTCTTTCGCTTATTCTGGGTCGGGTTGCAGGGGCAGCGGCCTCAGCAGGGAGGCCCAGACTTCCCTCTCCCCATCCACTTGGGAATCCTAAGGCTTTCACTGGCCAGCCAAGAGACGTAGTCCCTCCAGCGAGTCCTGGGTCTCCCCTTGGGTCTCCTTTCGGTTGGACGTGCCGAGAAAACCTCACCAGGGAGGCGTCCAGGAACCATCCCAACTAGACGCCAGAGCCACCTCAACTGTCTCCTTTTGATGTGGAGGAGCAGCAGGTCTACTCCGAGCTTCTCACCCTAACTCTAAGGGAGAGCCCAGCCACCCTGCTTCAATCTGCAATCTCCTGACCATAGGTGAGGGTAGGAACGCAGATTGACATGTATATCGAGAGCTTTACCTTCCAGCTCAGCTCTATCTTCACCTTGACAGACATACACAACGCCCGCATCACTGCAGATGCAGCACAATCCGCCTATCGATTTCACACTCCAGCTTTCCCTCACTCGTAAACAAGACCCCGAGATACTTAAATTCCTCCACTTGGGGGCAGGACCTCATCCCTGACCTGGAGAAGGCATTCTACCCTTTCCCGACTCAAAAACATGGTCTTGGATTTAGAGGAGCTGATTCTCCTCTCTTCTGCTTCACACTCGTCCAAATAATAACTTGCAATAGATAATAAACTCCTTGCCGTTTTCTTGTATATTCCTGGCCTCACTTTCTCCTCTAAACATTAATCCTTTTCACATTGAAGCAACTCCTTCCGTGTGGATCGGGCTGAAGCTTTAGCATTCATCAGAGGTATATCCCCAAACTTCAGCAGCCAGAACGCCACTCATGCATAATAAACAATATAGCAACAGAGGAAACACAAGCAGATACTTATGATTACACTCGTGTACTCACTCACACATAAGAACGCTCCCCTGCATAATGCTCTCATTTCTCATGACCATGCAGACAAGCAGGCCTAATAACCATAATGACATTCAACTCAAGTGCTATTGATCTCTTGGTAATGGACTAGACACAGTGAGCTGCAGCACAGTCCTCTTATTCCTTACCCAAATGCAAATGAAAACCAACAATGCCCTGTTTTTACACATTGTTCTCACTATTTATGTTGATGCCAGCTGACACAGCTATAAAGATAAACAGTTTATGATCCTCCAAGAAGCTTGTCGCATCTCTGTTAAACCTGGATCAGATTTATTCTCGTAAAGAAGGCAACTGGAATGTGGTTGAGAACAAATAAATACAGCCGGGGTAATGACAAAAAAGGCACTTACGAGCTTCAGGTCTGCTATAGAATACTAAAATGAATTTTAGATTATTTTGGTAAATGTGGTAAGTTTTGAATGGCATATCACTTATGTAAAGTTAGATATTTAGAAAGATCATTTATGAGAGTAACCTTGTGCTAAATGCAGAATATGGAACATGGCATATTGGATTACAATTTTTTTTTCACTCGCTAACAAGCATTTGTCCAACCAGTTGTCACATCTTCAAAACTCTAGATCAGGGCAGGGCAAAGTGGAGGTGTAAGATTGCATGGTGGTGGCATTCCAAGGGCTGCAAGAACAGTAGTAGTCAGTGATGAAATTTGTGCCACCATCATTGACCATGTAATCAACTATGGTCTTTCACTAAGAGAGGTTGGCAGCCCAAGTTGAGTCGGTCAGCGGTTGCCTCCATTATATGCATCTTTCAACAAACCAAAGGTAAGTATTGCATTTATAATGGATTGCTTCTATTGTCACTTGAAGTGTAAATAAGGCCATACAGTAATGATTTTTTCCCTCTAAAGAATGCAACGTCTTCCACCCTCTGGGGGAAGAGAAAAGCTCCTCAATAATGATCAAGAGCTTGTCATTGTGGAAATGGTTATCACAAATAATGCAATAAAACATTCAGACTACGTGGAAGATCATGAGATATTTGACAATATCGATAGCATCAACTTCACAACCATTACGCTGAAGCAGCTCTACACTTCCTTTTGAGAGGAACAGTGAGAGAGTCATGGAGCTACAACGACTATATGTCCAGTTATAGTGTATATCCTTTTCTCAACCCCATAGAGACGTTATTTTCTGCATGGAGGTGGAAGGTTTACGAACATCGGCCACATGACCACATGTCCCTCCTGGAAGCTATGGGTGCTGGCTGCAGTGACATCACGGTTGACGATTGCCAAGGGTGGATTAAACATAGCAAGCCGTTTTATCCCAGGTGCATCGCTTTGGAAGATGTCAGATGCGATGTTGATGAAAACGTGGTCTGACCCTGAAGATCACAGAGATTAGCTACAGTAATTTTGTGTGTGTTGTAGTTGCCTCCTTTCTATCTGGGCTTTGTGCTGTTTTATTTTTATTTATTTTTTTGTTGTTCAGAATGCTCTTGTTTGTTTCATTGATATTTTGTTCACTACAAGCATCACTACAGAACTTTTTCTGTTCTGTCATACTGTAAACATTTCTGATGTACCTCCTGAAACAAACAGTAAAGGAAAAAACAGTAAAGAAAAGGCTTTTTACTGGAATGCTTTGAAACGTGCACGCTATACGTGGACATACAGTTCACAACCAACAAATGTAGAGTAAAAATCGTGGATTGCATGTTTTGTATGCAAATATCTCTAAAACTGAAACAGAAAACTCTATGGGGTTTTTGTAATGTCTACAATCGCCAGTATTTTGAAACCTGGTGTACTTTGATTGACAGAATGTATCTTGTGAAGTGGTAACATGTGCTACGTTTTGACAGAATAATTTCACTTTGAGTCAGATGTCCAGTGTTTGGGTAAAGGTAGTGTGTGCGGAGAAAGAAATGTTCTATTTTGAAATGAAGAGTTAGTTTATGTTTATCAAAATGTGTTTTTGAGAAGAAAAATTTCCATTTGGCCAGTTGTGTTTTGTAGGAGTGAATCTGTGTTGTTTAGAATGAGTAGTTGACGTATGGGTGAGAGCTTGTTGGCGATTGAAAAAAACTGTAATGCTGATTCCAGAGCAGATTTCAGTGATTTAAATCAACTCAACCCTCATAACGTTTGAATACATACAGAGGTTTTCTGTCACGTCACATAAGAATCAGGTGGCTACATACCAATGTATCTGTTATTTACACTGATGAGCAGCCATGATTAACCCAGTCCATGCCTTGTTGCACCGTGTCATGTGTGAATATAAAGAAATATACTTTTGTCAGGCAAAAGCACCGCTGCAAGAAAAAAAAAGAATGATCAATCTAGTGCAAATGACAACTTTGTTTTTCGATCCAGGTTGTTTTTTGACAGCTAAGGCTTTAACTTGGAATCACCTCCAGTCAGACCAGCTCCATCACATGGTCTTTTTACATTTCCAGACTGGGGGTCAGGCCTTACTCAAAGCCTCTAAACAGAAACCCGTTTTCACTGGTCTTCACTATCAGATGGATAAATCTGGACTTCCTGTATTCACTTGCTATCAGGATCCTCCAGGCTGACTTTTTTCCCCACTGGTTTATCTTTTCACCAATACAGAAATGTTGATCTTTGTATCCAGCATGGGACCCTGCAGACCACTGAGGCCAATGTTGTTCTCAGGCAGGTCTGTGATATTCTCCCAGTCAAGTGCATTACCATAAAGAGTCAACATGAAATCTTGTGTTGAGGTCACTGGTGTTGTACCTGCAGGGCAAAACAGATTCCCTGCCCAGAGGCCATTCAGAGAATATAATGGAACACACACCAAAGCTCACACAGACTCATGGGTAATAAACTGTATTTCTAGGTTCATGGACTGCTAAAGAGTCACGAGGGATGTGCACAGTTACCACCGCGTGGATGAGGTCATAGGTGTACAATGTGGTTCAGGCACATACACAAAACAATATAAATATGTATTAGCAAGTTCAAATGTGTAAATGCATATAATTAAATACTGCACTTTGAACATGGGGTACACTGTAATAGTGGTTGTCAAAGATACAAATGATGGTAAGTCAGAATCGATGTTGAGTAGGTAAATGAAGGTTTAACAGTAGAATGAGAGAAATAGTAAAACCAAAAAAATAGAATGAAAAAAAAAAGATTTTACGAACTTTGTTGGTATGTTGATATTTAAAGAGCTTTGCACATTTTTCAAAATTTGATTTTTCTGTTTCTGCAAATTAACTACTCAATTAATATTCAGAGCAAGCAATGCGTCCTGCCACGGGCTCCTGAACGTTCCAAAGCATTCACAGGTGGCCCAGTCCTCGTGCCACAGCTGCAGCCAGATATTATTATACATTAGTCCCTTGTTTGAGTCACCTCTACTGGTCCCAAACCTGGATAAAGAAATTATTTAGGTATGTGAAAAAAAACAGAGGTTCAAACCCCTTTTAGGGTGTTTTTGACATAAAACTGATTTTTGGTCGACCAACAGCGACTTTTCCTACTGAGGCGTTGGCACTATAGTGATGCAGATAAATGAGGTCAGGTCAAAACTAAAAATGTGTCAAAGAGGACATTTGTGAGAAAAGAGGTCTTGCTGCTTAATTAGCTAATTAAATTCTGCTAAAACTGCTTGTTAAAAAGTACCAATGGGCATTATACCCAGGTGTTTTTAACACGTTTGATCAAAGTTGTAGAGCAGCAGCATTAGACTTCTATGCCAGCTATTGGAGTGCGCACACACACACACACACACACACACACACACACACACACACACACACACACACACACACACACACACACACACACACACACACACACACACACACACACACACACACACACATAAGGGGACAAAGCTAGCAATCACAGAGACTTATGCAGAAATGCATCTCACAAGCACACAAGTCATTAAACAAACATGTACACCCCCTTGAGTTGATTAGATTACTGATGAAGTTTGATTATGGAGTACCAGCTGTGAAAACTCGTGTGTGGATGTTTGCATTTCAATTGGAGTAATATCTCCCCCTCACATGGATACAAATGTGGTTCTATCATTCTGCATCTATGACTTCCCTCTTGCATGCATGGGTGTGTTTCGAAGTGTGTGCCTATGTGAGTAACCATCTGTAAGTTATGGTGTGACTGCACGACGGCAGCATGAAATGAAATTGAAGTTCAGCATCGGCATTCAGATTTACCATCTCTGAGTGCTAAAGCCCCACAGCGTGTGCGTCTGCAGCAGTGCACACTTTTGTGTGAGCAGGTGACAATGTGCAGCTCTCTATGTGCATGCAGTCCTCCTTTTGGATTAAATGGCATGAACATATTAAACGAAGTGAGAAGGCATCACTTTCCAGCCGTCGTCCTAACTCACTAGAACATCCATCCATCCATTCTTTTTCTGAACCCGCTTGTCCACATAGGGTCACGGGGGGTGGGGTGGGGGTGTGTGTGGGGGTGTGTGGGGTAGGGTGGGGGGTGGGGGGGTGGGGGGGTGTGCTGGTGCCTGGGTCAATGGGCAATCAGGCGGGGTACACCCTGGACAGAGAGCCAGTCCATCGCAGCTCACTAGAGCATTTATCAGTGAATCCCACTTGTAAGCCTAAGGGGAGCCATGCCTTTTGAAGGTTCAACAGAGAAATGGCGGATTTGCTGACATGCAGAGATAGAGATTTATCAGTTTAGGTTAAGAAGATCAATTTTTTCTACGCGGTGGTTGCAAACAGCAAAGCCGAGTGTACCAACAGCTTGGTTATTGTTCAAGTAATGGCTTTAGGAGGTATTTTCTGGATTTGATTTACGTGTATAGGGTTGTTAATCAGATTTGCAAATGCAAAATAATTTAAATGAAACCAATCATGACTGTATTTCCAAAGTAATAATAGTTCTGTGGTGTATACCAAACATGTTCATGACATTCTTTGCAATAAATCCCTCTCAGTATGAATGATTTAACAGATTTATACTTGATGTTTTCAGTACCTTCCAGAATGAGCCATTTTAAGGCTTTGTCTTTAGGAAAACAAGCTGAAGCTGGCCACACCCAGCCATCCCACACTCAGGCTGCTATAAGCTGAGAAGCTCCGATGTCCGGGGAGGGGCTTGAAGTAAAGCCGCTGTTCCTCCAGTGTGGAAATGTGGTTCTATTCTAATTTCACTTGTTGGTGACATAACAAACTAGGACTTCTTGAAGCGGCATGTTTTAGGCACATAATTCCTTAAACCAAACACTGACAGAAAATGAATGGACAGGCAGTAGAAACACAGCACACACATTATTATTAGCCATTTACACAAATCTGCCCTAGCAATTGTCAAAAAGCTTAAATAATTTGATATGTTTATGAAAAACCCATAAATATGCTAATCAAATCCATGCTTATATGGCAAAAGCCTACCAAACATTACACCCACCCTTGACCCCATAGCAATGATAGCAGAAGGGATTCATTAAGCCACTCAAATATTCATAGTCAATAAAGAATGTTCATGCATTCACAAAAAGTTGTTTCAAACTGCCTTGAGTTGAGATACCTGTGATAAAAATAGTCAAGGTGAACATATGTGAGGTAAAGTGCAGCTATGTTAGCTGTATGAGTTTGTTCATTTACAGCGTTTCAATTCTGCCCGTTATCACAAGCTGCAGGCTACGATGTTTTTACAAATAGTTTCCCAGGGCCAAGTCTACATGTACCTCCACTTTCTGATTTAATTACACACACACACACACACACACACACACACACACATACACACACACACACACACACACACACACACACACACACACACACACACACACACACTTGCTGATTGTAGTTCAGTTGCAGAGTATCCTAATTACATTTCGGTTAAATTTTCCTGAACCCCTCCAAAGGTTGTCTCTCGTAATTCTTGCACCTCCTGAGTAACGCAAGCGGACAAAAAAAATAATTTAACACTGGATCCTGAAGCTGGCAGTGTTTGTGTGTCTATAAGCCATCAGTTTATACTTAATACATTTCCTAATCATTGTCATTTCTACCCATTTCTTTCTCTCACCACTCAGAATAACCTCAGAATAGCATTTTCTTTGTTTTCTGACCTTAAATTGACGGAACAATCCTGTAGTTTATCAAGATGTTAAAAATAGGACTTCAAGAAAAAATAACCACTGGTAGGATTGTATATTTACGTATTTGGGTAACGTTCTAATCTAATAAAAAGTGAATAAAGTTACATTTGAACTTTTACACAGCTAACAGGTTTCTTGGTGCTTACCGCACAGAGATTGGCATTTTGTTTTATGGTCAGCCTGGCACAGCTGGCTGGTGCAGGCTCTTCAGATGTTTAGAGGGTATAAAACAGCAAGCTGCTAAATCACTGGTATTTTACAAGCTACATATCCGATTAACTGTTGCATGACATAAGTACGGCCACATGAACTTGTGTCGATGAGATCCTGCACGTGGTTGTGCCGACGAAGATGCTTCTGGTCTGAGTGTGAGATAATGCGCTCGCACTCGCTGATGGACAAAAAGCAAAAGACTCTCTTAAATGTGTGTGTGTGTGTGTGTGTGTGTGTGTGTGTGTGTGTGTGTGTGTGTGTGTGTGCGTGTGTGAGAACATGCTCTCACACAGTCACTTCCTCTCCAAACATCTTGGAATGAAGATATCACTTTATCCTTCCTATCTGCCTCTTTCCCACAGAGAGATTAGCAACCCCCCACCTTTTTTTTCTTTTTCTTTTTGCATTCGCCTCCCTTTCATGCGAATGCAGAGGCAGCTGCAGCTGTGCATGTGTGTGTGTGTGTGTTGGGACACCAATGATGCTCAAATGAATCCACTTCCTGTGTCCCGCCATCTTTATCTCGGCCCCACGGTGCACGTAGACGTATGGTGTCAGAGTGTTTACACGCGCCGGTCTGGCCATTGCTTCCTGTCATCACGACTCACCAGTGTTACCAGAGGAGACAGAAAGATGTGCAGGCAACAAGGTTAATTGATACTTCATTTTGGATGTCTGTGTTCTGAGACGAGCACAGGAAGCCAGAGCGATAAGAGGGAGTGTGAAGGAGAGGCAAGGAAGAAAGGGAAAAGATGAAGAGGAGAGATTTTAAATATAAAAAAATAATGGTACCGTGAAGGAAGGAGGATAAATGGTGGTGAGCATTTAATATTTTACAAGCCTGGATTAGAGAGGTCATGAAATGAGGAATGGGAGAGAGATTCCTGAGAGCCAGTTGCAGCGAGAATGAGTGAGCTGGAGCGGGACAGCTGGGAAGCTTTGATCAGAAACATCTGCACGTGTCATAGAAAAAAATCTGAGTGGTGGGAGGAAAATGACAGCATCCTTCTCATCCATTTGACCAGACATATCTATTTTTACTCCTTCCATCCTGTTTAGGATGAGTCTGATCTTCATTCTTCCGAGTGCGGCGTTTGAGTTTAGCTACAAATCACATCTCTCTAGCTTGTGCGGCTCTTTCGTCAAGGCAGAAATCAGTTTAAAATGTTCTGCTGACCATAAATGCCACATATAAAGCACAATATCCTCCGTTCAGCATGATATAATGGAGCGCTGAACTTAAGCAGTGCAGCTGACCTTTTCCCAAGTAGCACCATTAGTTTTTGAATTGATTTCCCATCCATGAAACCTTTGCTTCTGAGTTCGAGTCACTGAGACATATAAGTCTTTCAGGAAATAGGCGATCCATCACGGGAAGTTTTCAACATTTTGTCTTCAGTAGGATCAACAAGATGCAAAATCTGAGTATCTCATTTAGATTGTGTCAAGAAAACCTTCTTTTGTTTGAGATATGTTGGGTCAACTCCCAGCAGACACCTTCGTTTTGACTTTTGAAGACATTTTCTTGCTAAAAAGTTCTTCTGGTGTGTTTCTGCACCAAATTCTTATCAATAACAGAGCCTAAAGCCTAGAAAGAGCGGAAGTAATACTTAACAACTGCTTTTGAAATAAATGCCTTATCTTTTTTTTTTCCTTTCTTTGGCAAGGTGGTAGTGATAATCAGACAAAGGCCGGCAGCAGAAACCTCCCTCTCAGTCCTAATCTATTGGTTAATAACATGGCTAACACCTCCCTAAGCCTTCCCCTAGAGCCAAACTCAGAAGGTCAGTGCTGATATTAAACCTCTCATTTATTAAACAACATAGACGTATGCAGACTGAAGGGAAGGGTGAGATAAAGAGAAATGGGGAGAAAAAAGGGTTTTGAGGAGAAAGACAGGAAAGAGAGTGGAAATAAGGTCAACCAATCACGTAAAGGGTATAAAAGAGCGGACATGTTGAAAGTTAAAGAGAGGAAGAGACATGAGATGAGGTGATGGACGATGAAGGAGAGATGGAGGAGGAAAAGGTTTCAAAGGTAAATGAGGAGAGGGGGATGAGAGAAATGATGGACTTAATTAATGGACTGTAATAAATGACAATATTTCTGGCTTCCAAGATAATATCAGCAAAAATTACCGCCCTCATCACGGGAACGCTCTGCAAATATACCGCACGACCTTGACAGGAGAGCTGAAACTGCAGAGGAATATAAAAACTCTTGACAGGAACTAAAAGTGGCTCATCTGCAATAAATGTTCTAATGATTTCAAATTTAGAAGAAAACAAAGATGAAGAAACTCTGGGGCTGGTGCTTTTAAAATTGTTTAGTTTATATCGGTGCAGAATGTTCAAATGAACAAAGAAACATCAACAGTTTATTTTTAATATGTATTTTATAAGTTGTGTTTGGAAATATACACGCTTCTTTTCAGTCTTTTCAGCCTTCAGCTCCATTTCCACTTTATTCCAGCACCTTATCATGCACATGTAATCAGGCCTGTTCCCTGTGAGAAATTAAAGTTGCACGCCTTTTTAATTCAAACTTGTTCCCAGAGGGAAGTTCCAAGTTGTTTTAACTCATTCTTTTAAGCAAAGATGATTATGTTGTATATTTATGTATTTATTTTATAATATACTTTAATAATTTGTAATTTTAGAATATTTATTTTACAATAATAATTTTCTCACATTTGTGTATTTTTTTTTTTACCAGGAACTGACTACATTAGATAATTAATCGTCTAGAGGTAAAATCTGCTGAATATTTCAGTTACTGAAATAGAGCAAATACAGGAATGTCGTTTTGAGCAAATCTCTTCTACTCAGACACTGATAAATACAAGCATTATGACTAGAAGAAGATGCTGACACTTTGTGATGATCCATTATCAGACTAAAGATTTTGAGCTTTCATTACTTAAACAGATTTGAACAATAACATAAAAGGAAAAGCACTCATAAATGTGCGCATTTTAAAGAATTGTTGCATTTCAAATGGTCCGCCGATAGCTACATGTCAGTGGAATTAATGATAGTTTAATAAATAAAAATAAAATGTAAAATTCTCATTTCTAAACAAGATGTTCTGTACTCACTGAGACATAGTTTGACCAGATTAACAAG